>NW_008628811.1:50018-101782 GCF_000691845.1 Merops nubicus
AGGAATGTTCTTTAAAATCCTGGGAGAAAAACTTTCATGTGAGAAGATTTCGAGTCTCGTAATGGATGTGATTGAGGTCACAGCGTAGGGTAAAATACCCCACTGAGCAGGGCAGACCTGTGGGAGAATGCTGGACCAGGGGCTGCTGAGGGGAATAAAGGCAGCTGCTGTTAGCTGAAGATTTGGCCTTGGCAAGAGCAGCCCAGGTCATTGGAAAGCAGCTAAAATGGAAAATGGCTTGTTTAAGAAAACTGTTTAGAATGTGCTGGCTACTCTTATCCTGGTCAGTACTTTGGGTTTCTTTTTTTGGTGCAACAGTTTTATAGGGCAAAAATTTTTTGATACTGAAGTGCCTCAGGATTACATTAGTGTTATTTATTCAATGCAAAAGGCAATTCAGACCCTTTGCTTTCAAATGTGATACACCATACCATATTGTAATACATCAGTAGCTATATTGTAATATATTACCAGGATAAAGAAACTGAAATAGGCTTTTTTAATGTGAGTTGAAATACTTCATTCTTTTTTTTGCCCAGCAGTTTTTCCAAGTTTCAACATTTCCTCCTGATGAGGATGAAAATTCATTCTGACATGACTAAATGAAACTCTTGTTTGACCCTATCTTCCAACTATCTTCATGAAGTACCTCCCTACTGCAGTACAGCTGTGTGAAAAGGTCACTTAGGAAACATCTCCTGTGATGAAACACTATGTGAAGGAGAACTCCTCAGGGAGCAGATGACATTCATGGGGAACGTACAATCCTACATCAATATGCTGAGTTCAGGGTGGCACCTGTGTCTCCTGTTTGGTTTTTTGAGGTATAAAGGGGAGCAGTGTTACCCCTACAATCAAGTTCTTGAGTAAGTTTTTAGCCTGCTGAAGAAGAGGGGGAGAGGAGAGGAAATGTTAGTTGGAGATTCATAGAGACTTTTCACATGCAGACAGCAAAATGATCAGACAATGACTGGGAGGCCTTGAGGTGGCTCATGTTTGGTCATGACATATTCTGCTTACCTGGTCTGGCTTTTACAGGGGTGTAACTGCTGGTACAGATGAGTTTATAATGGCTAAATATTTATTTGCTACATAAAGAAACAATTTGGTTTTCTTGGAGGACAGAAGAAAGGAAATGCTAGCTGAAAAACCATGGTATTTTAAATACAATTTGACAGCATGAATCAAACCCATCTGTTTGGGTTTTTTTTCTATTTTTAAAGGGTTTTTAGTCATTGTATTTAAATTTTCCCTAGAACAGATGCTTCCAAATAAAAGGTATTTTTTTTTTCCATTTTGAAAATTTGAAAAGAAACATTTTAGCAACCTAAAATGCTTGTTTTTCTTCTTTTTTTGGCTGACACCACTTGCCTAAATTTGTTGTTTGACAAGCAGGAGAGTTTTCAATCTTCGTGAAACAGTTTTTGGCTTATTTTTTAAAAGAACCTGTCCCTTTAATTGATAACTCTCAAGCCTGATAACAGAGCTAGTGGTGTTTCATGAATTAAATGCTAGTCCATTCTTCTGTCAAAAACCTAAGTCCTGAAAGGTCATGAGCTGTGACAAGCTCCAGACTGTGCTGCTTTTGTCCTTTCCCCAGGTACGTGGATGGTACATTGCTCCAAGGACCAGCCACGTAACTTTTCAGTGGAGGAAATTCTAATAGAGTACGACCTGGCTGGCAGGAAAGATTAAATTAGTATCACTCAAGTCCCATTTGAGTTTGAAGGGACAGTTTAACTCTCCTCCACTGAGCATTTTGGGATTGCTTAGACCTGGTTGACATTGGGCATTCACTGAGCGATACAGAATATTGTCCAGGTGACCCAACAGTGAGGTTGTCACCCAAATTATGTGACTTAGGTTTCATTAAATAGATGAAAAGCATGTTTTCATTAATTTCTGATGGGAATAAAGTCTAGGGTGGGAGGAGAGTAAGCATGTGGGAGCAGCTAATACAGGATGAACTGAAGTGCCCCTACTGCTCTTTTTAATTTTCCTTAGAAACCGTTGGACCACTTCGTGCTCCTGGTAGCAAAAACCCCTGAACATTTCCAAGACTTTTTCCCTCTTTATACTTTTTTTTTTTCCTTTTTTTTTTTTTTAGTTCCCTGATCTCTTTCGTATTCTCTTTTTATTTTTCATGTTCTGCTATTTTCTGACTCATTAGGTCAACATGAGTTTTTCTGCAGGTTTTTTTCTGTAAACCTGTTTCAGCTTTGTATTGTGGAAGTATTCTGGGTTTTTTTAGGAACATTTCTACCTTTCAGAGCAAGAGAGGGAATCTGGGAAATTGAAATAATAGTCTTGTAAAACTCAAGAGGGTGATGGATTCCAAATTACATTTTCTTAATTTATTTAAACAGTGATCTCTAAGTATTAATTACATGACACCTTAGTGCTGATTCATGAATACTGAAAACGTAGTTAATGATTTTTATTTTTCTCCTGATTTTTCACTCCTGAAGCCTTGTGCAGGCTCTAATTTGAAATCTTCATAGTCTTATCAAATTTTCAGAGCAAAATCTTAATTACTTTAACCCCAAAATATTAGCTGAGGTGATTCTTCTGGCTTCTTAAACAATAGCAGTTTCCAGAACAAACCTCTGACTTCAAGCTTTTTAGTCAGTGCTAGAAAATGCCAGAATAGCAAAAGCAGCTGCTCTTAAGGGATTGTAGTGGGGATGACAAAGATTCAGGATCTTGAGGGAACTAATTCTGACTAGTTTGTTAATCCAGCTTCTTTTACCTGGATCCATAAAGGATGTGAATCTGCTTTTGTTCTTAGTTTTTATATTTATAACCTCAGGTCAAGAAGGATACGTACTAGCATGAGGAATCACTGCATTTTCACTAATTTTCCTGGTAGCAGACTCCCCAAATGTACATATCAGTGAGATCTTAACTGTGCCTAGATGAATGGTCTAGCTGGTTTTTGAGTGAAGACGACACCCCCCTCCAGGAAAACCAGAAAAGCTCCTTGGCCTGGCACTGTGCTGTTGCTTACTGAGAAGTCCTTTGTCAATTAATCACCTTTAATCTGTGTTTTGAAATGAATAAGTTACTCTGACTCCCTAATGTTAATGCTGAAACTATTACAAATAAACTTCAACAAATATTCTTCCGTGGGTAGCTCCTGCATAAGCTGAAGTGCTGATTTCAGTAAATCCTAGTCTTAGATGGTGAAAATTGGAGAGCTGTGTATGAATGCAGATGTTTTTCTCTCTAAATTATTACATTATCATCATCTCACGTAACTTGAGTTATCCCTTCTACTTTCCTGATGCCTTATTGCCAAAATGATGTCAATGGGTTCCTGAACTGCTTTGCTATTTGTTTCCACACGGGGAAGTTTTTATTGCAGAGGGACATGCTTTAGTACTTTGGGGTTATTGCTCGTTTAATAACAGTTTTCAAAAGCTAATTTCATAGATAAGTTTCTCCAAGTCATTCCATTCTGAGTGTAATTGGTAGTGATGTCCCTATTTGGAGTGTTTAAAATACCCAAATAGCAGTCTCAAGCTATCAGGAGTATCAAGGGATATTTCACTGACATTAGAATCCCCACTTATTTAAATTGGGACTATTGAGCTGATCTAGCACAAGGATTCTTGGCTTTAGTAGTGAAAGAAAACTGCAAACACATCAAATGGGCTGAAGAGAGAAACTTAATGGAAATACAAAAACACTTTTAGGATTCAAAGAGTAGTTTTGTTTTGGGTTTGTGCTGAGTCTTGTTGATTAGAACATGCAGGTTCTGCTATGTTGAGAGCTCGACTTCCACATGGGTTTCTAACTGATACAAATAACCCTTTAATCTGGCAACTAGAAATTCTGACCTTTAAATACCAAATTAAGTATTAGGCAGAACTGTTTATAGGGACTGACATGAAGCCCATTAGAAGAGACAGAGTTTTCTTGTTGACTTCAGCAGTCTTTCAGTTAGGCCCATGGTTAATTAATTAAGCTGGCTTTCAAACAGCTAGACATCTCCAGGCACCTTACAAGTTATTCTGAACGGTGAGTTGTCAGCACAGAGATGGATGGGGTAGCCTGAATAAGGTGAGTTATTGTCTTGGCTCTGCAGCAAAGCAGTTGCAAGGAGTTGTCTGGGCAGCTCACCTGCCAGGGCAAGGACAGTTGTCCTGAGTGGGAAGTTTGTGTAGAAGACTTTTGGGAAAATGGTGAAATGCAGGTTTTCTTCCCCTTCCCCCCCATACAGGAACTCCCGGAGCATTTGTATTTTGATTGCATTTAAAACAGAGATTTCATATCACACACATGAACCACAATGGTCGCCCTCCCTCTGAGGGTGTCAGAGCCTGGAGCAGCTGCCCAGAGAGGCTGTGGAGTGTCCTGGAGAGATCCCAAACCCACCTGGATGCCATCCTGGCACACTGCTGTGGGTGAGCTGCTGGAGCAGGGGGGATGGATGAGATGATCTCCAGGGGGTCCTTCCATCCCCTGCCGTTCTGATTCTGTGATTTAACGGAGCCTTCAGATTCTGGAGCCTTCAGATTTCAGTTCTGTGTAAGATAGTTATGAGCAACAACTTAGATTTTTGGCTGTTCTTGAGGAAGAGAACTTCATCTGACAGTAGTAGTGACTCTCTGTTGCTGTAGGTTAACATCTTTCATTTACAGAGCACGTTTTAATCTGTGAGAAATCTTCAGGATTGCGTAGTACCAGAATAGCTATTTAGACTGTTCTGGAAATTGTTGTGCCTTATCTCTAATAATGAAAGATATGTTACACTTGATCTTAATCATAATTATTTTTTTCCAAAGCAACGTGCAACCATTCCTGAGGAGCTGTACCAGCTCTGCCTCTAAATGTTCAGGATGAACTTCTGTGACTTTGTCATTCTTGCTGCATATTTGACCTGAACAGAGATCTTGGTTTTTAGCCTTGTTAGGATATAAAGGGTTTATCATTTCTACACTGCTGCTTCTTTATGAAAATCTCATTATGTATTTCAAAAAGAATGCAAGCAGTATGATTTTCAGGAAGTGTAATTACATTTGGAGCTGCAAGGGAGCTGTCGTGCAACATTTGACCTTCCTAACAGGCTGGGCAGCCCATGTAATGGGTATTTGTGCTGTGATGGAGGACTGAGTAAAGGTGCTCTTTAAACAGGGGTCCTCTTTAGTCATTGTACAAAGGGTGTATTTAGCACAGGCAAAATTGTAATGGGGAACCAGTGTCCCCCCCTGCCTCTCACCATCTGAAGATGTGCAAAATTTAAGAAAAACCAAGAGCACTAAAACAAATATTTGATGTGACAGATGCTGGGTTTTGCCAGAGTGGCTGGATCAGGAAATCCAGGCCCATGAGAATGAGCACCTGAGCTCTGAACCAAAAGCCCTAAGGAAATCAAAGGGCAGGGGACTACTGAAAATAAGGATTTGGAGTCAGGGGGATCAGGTGTCACCATATCAAAACTGTTTTGCTTCATCCTTGCCTGTAGAAACTTGTAGTTTGAACAAAGCCATGCTTCAGGTTTATTTGTGTTCATTGTTTTCCAGGCTGGTATCTGTATTTAAGTTGTCAGTGTTTAGTACATAGTTATGATTATCTGTTCATTGCAAGAGAAATACATCATAAGTTATAATGCATTTAAAAAAGAAAAAAACAACAAAACCAACCTAATATTTTTGGATCTTTTGTGTCTAGAATTCAGGATTCATGGTTTTATTCAGTCTGGCAAGCTTTTCTTTTCAGAATTTTAGTTGCTGGGCATGTCATTCTTCAGAGAACACGTGAATGCACATGTGTGCCAACACTAATACTGCAGCTATCAAAAGCTTAAACAGATTAATTAGGTGAATGAATTCACCCTTGATTACTGGACTCAGCCATTATCTCAGGTGAGGGACGTCTCTGCTGTCCTTTAAGGTAGGAATTAACTGGTGAGAGGGTGGGGCAGTGATGTGGCAGCAGTAGCCTAGTCCTTTCTGTCATAACTCACGTGTCTTCCAGCAGGTTGCTTAATGACTAAGTGATCTTTTGAATGTCTAAGGTTTGTTAGGTGAGACTGATCTTCCTTAGGCTCCTGCAACAGGCAGTGGGGAGGGAATGTTGTTAACTGCACCGAGCCCTTCACTGTAAAGGGGAACTAAGGAGATGATCTTCACAGGCTGGTGTCAGTCTGTGTGAAATCCTTGTGTCTTTCTGTGCTGTTTATGTGCAGAAAAGTGATTATAGGCCTGTTCTGCTTCAGATGGATCTGTTGAGGGTTGTTGCATCTCTGTGTTATGGAACTGAAGGCCATAGAGCATCACAGACATATGCAATACTCTGTATGCTCCAGCTGTATAAATAGCTGTAAGCTGAAGGGGTTGGGTGTTTCATCACCCCAAATCCCCTCTACCTTTGCCCCCCTGATCTTTTGGTACAAACTGAAAGTTTTAACATGAAGACAGACAAAAAAAAAGCCACCATACCTGGACTCGTGCCTTCTGCTACCCTCTGGACTTTCTCCAGCTTAGCTCCATTTGGAATTTTTCCTGCAGACGCTGCTAGTGGCCTGTACCTGTTGTGTCACCAGTGTGACCTCTTGTTGAAGATCTCCCTGAAGTAGATATGGAGTGCAATTGAGTTTTCTGCCTCGTGAAATCCTGAGATAGTCCCATCTGTCAGTAGTACAGAATACTAGGAATTGCCATTTGTTGAAGCCCTAGAGTTTGTACTTCTCAGAACTCAAAGCACAGCAGCTGAGTTGGGCGTGATCACCTCATCTGGACCTTCTCCAGCGCTGCGGGCTCAGGCTGCACGTGACTCCCCTCTGCTTCTCAGAGTGGGGATGGAGGGATAGCTCCCCTCCTGGAGATCTTTTTTTTACATCGTGGAGAAGTCATACGTGCATACTTTAATTTGTAGCCTTGTTTAAATTATCTGGAGTCCTTCAAAAAGGGAAAAAAAAAAAAATCAATTTGACTTTGGCAGCTGTCTCCACACTGCCTGCCAATCACCATAGTGTCTTGGCTATTTTTAAGTCTCCTGAAATCAGTCTGCATTAAGGCAATAGCTGTGTTTGGATTTAAGCCCAGGACTCTATCAATATAAAATGATTTGTTGCAAGTTTAAAGATGTTTCATCCCTATTCTCTCTCTTTTCATTTACATTTTAAGCTTTCATCAAAATATGGATCAACAGTACTAATAGAGCCTTTTTTTCCTCTGTCCTGCTTCATGCTTTTTACGACGAATACCTGAGATTGTGTGTTCTTAACCTCTGACTTGAGGGTCTCTTCCCTTCTGTTGAAATAAGCAGGACCAGTTTGTTCACTGAAGGAACCTGCTGTGAGTCACACGACCTTGGACCATTTGAATGTTTTCCAGGAAGGTTCTGAGGGACACAGACAGCGAGTGTGAGAGTGATCAGAAGCAAAAAGGAAGTGATCCTTCATCCAGTAGTTAATAGAAGTAATTAAATAAGAGATTTTGTTTTCCCAGAATTAAGACTCAAGTTTTCCAAGTGCTTTGTGTGTTAGACCAACCCTTCTTGGTCCTGTTGACAGACTGGCTAGAGGTGTCTCCAGGACACCAGCCTGTTACCTGCAGTTGGGGTGAGCTTTGTGTTTCAGTGTTCATCATAGCCTGGTCAGAATCAGCTCACAAGGGGAACAGTTGGGAGATTATTTTCCAATGATCAAGCTTCTCTTCACTAACCTTTCTGTTCTCTTTGGCCATTTCAAGCTTGCCTGTTGTGTCCATCCTCCCAGGCTTTGTGGGTGAGATTTCTCCAGGGGAATCCCCATAACTAATCCTATAGTCCATGCTGAGGAGACCCTACAAACCATTAACTCCTCCAAATCACTTTGTTTTGATTGAGTACAATAGTGTTGTTAGAATCAAGCTTGTTTTAATAATAATAATTAAAAATCAAGATAATGTTCATTGCTTCAGCTTCTCTTTAGTAGATGCATAATTTCCCTCTGTATTTTTCTCAGATTTCAAGGGATTTCTCTGGCAGCCACCATCATCCAGAAGAAAGGAGGCGTTTGTATTCTGTGACAGAAAGCCAATGATTCTGTCAATCTCTGTGGCATAATCTTTATATGCTATTAGAAGGCATTAGCTCTCTTTCTAACAGCTCTGAAAGCAGTGTTGTTGTGAGGACTGTTAATAGCAAAGGGTACTAAATTAAATATGGGCCAACCCTTCACAAAAAACTTCTAAGAAGTTTTAAACTCCCTGCTTGGGCCCTTGCTGCATCCCCCTTAGTGTGTATGTGCAGCCAGGTTTGCTCTGAGTAACCTGGGGCAAACTTTAAAACAAATAAAACCTGTTACTTCAGCTGTGACAGAAAGATTGGACAATATCTTTCTCGAAGCTGTAGCTATGATGGAAATATTTCTTAAAACTAGAATCCTTTCATGTGTTCTAGCAGAATTTGATTTCAGGTATGTCTATGTAATGTAAAGCAAAACTGTTCAATGTTCTCTGTGGGTGAGGCAGTGTCTAAAAAACAAAACATCAGTTTTCCTGCCTGTCTCAATATATACACTAGATATTAGATGAGAAAAATTTTTTGTTTGTTTTTCAGCTGTTTTTTGCCTTCAAGGCATGCTGCAATAGAATTAATACCTTTGGGGAAAATATTATTCATTATTTAATTCTTAAAAGATTCATAATGTCATGAGATGCATAATTTGTGTGATTTCACTGGTTTTTTTTTGTGTGAACACTTCTTCAGGCTCTATCACTGTTTTCACTTGTGGCTTAGCATTTTGAACTCGTTAGTTTATCAGCAGTATGAGGAAAATCTTCCTGGAGACTTTCCATCAAACCCATTTGTTGATGAAGGAGGGAATGTCTTTTCTAATGCTTTAAACCAGCAGCCATAAATTTTGAAGTGAACTTCCAGTGCCCCTATTAATTGATAAGTAATTTTTTTTTAGCATCACCCTGACCTGAGTAGGTAAAAGGGGACATGGTGGGAAGGTGAAATCTGTGAGTGGGGAGACTGGCAGGATTTAGGGAAAGTGGTTTTTTGCTTTGCTTCTTGGTAATTTGTGTGGGGGCGTGAGAGAGAAAACGAGAGACATTAAAACTGTGGGATTTGGGGAAAGGAGGCTGCTAGTTCCTCATCTGTCAGTCCTGGCACTTGACTTGCAGTTGTTCCAGACTGGGGTTTTTTTTGAGTTAGGCTTTGTGCTTTGAAAAAGCACTTTTCTGTTCCATTCTTGTTTCACTTCTAAAAAAACATAGCCTTGAATTAATAAGATGTAAATAGAAAGGGGGAAGAAAAAGAGGTACCTACCAATCATTGTCATAAAAATAACCAAAGGAGTCAGTGTGATCATCAAAGTGCCCAATTATGGTGTTGTGCTGCAGAACTAATAACAAAGGTTTGAACAGAATCTAACCTTGAAATGAAATAAATACGTTCAAATGTCAAACCTTAGAATAAGAAGAATTAAGTCACTTGGGCTTTTTTCCAGACAATTAAATGTCGGGTTCTAATTGGTTGAAGTGTATGTAAGGGCGAAACCTCCAAATCCAGCTGCTCCTCTCACCTCCCAAGGTTCCTGCTGAATGCCGGCTGACAGCCAGGGGAAGTCCTTTCATCTGCCCTGAGTTATTTGCTGAGGAGATCGATGCTCACGTGCCTGGGCTGCCCTTTATACTCGTGGGGCAGTGACAGAGACTGGTGGGGCTCAGGGACCTTCTCCTTTGTCTTGCTGCACATCTAACGAATACTCTGCACTGGGAGGGGGCTAAACTGGGGCTGGGTGCTGGGAACTCTCCCACAGTCCTGGAGCAGCCCCTGCTTGCCACAGTGGGCTCCTGGTTGCCCATGTGAGGTTGCCAGTCCCCAGGGAGGGAAGAGCTGCTCGTTGTTTGCCAGCCAGATTTTAATGCTGTAAGTGTTTTAATGCTTGTCACATCCTGAAGGAAATGGTTTTAAAAAGAAATCTTTTTTTTTGGTCAATGTGAAGTTTAATGAGGCATTTACTGTGAAAATCCCTGAAAACTCTAATCTTGATGCTTTAGACTGTTTTGGTTTCTTTCTAAGGTGGATTTCACTTCAGTGAGCAGTCACAGCAAACACTCTTAAGAGACATCACCCACTCCTGAAGTGTTATTCTTTTAAAAAGCACCATTATCTGGAGCTTCTCCTTTCCTAGATATGGATACCAGGGGCAAGTTTATCCATTCCATCTGTAAGAATGCAATTTAGATTGAAGTTATAGAATCATAAAATCATTCTCGTTGGAAGACACCTTCAAGATCATCAGGTCCAGCTATTAGGAGGTATTCTTTCTAGGCTTCTCATGCAATTCTAAAGTTTTATCTGTAACCAAAGAGTTTTAAACACTTCTTACAGGCTATTGGTTTCTTAGAGACACTTTAGACACCTCTATCTGATTATGGCACACAGTTTACGTTGACACCTCGATGCTGTCCTATCACCTTGTTAGAAACAGAATGAGGATTGAAGCAGGTAGTGACTGCTGTTGTCAAGTACTCTTAGAGCATAAATGCATTTAGGGTTTAGGTGGGCTGCTGGACTGCAGACTGTTACTTTTTTTATTCATCTGAGATTGGGAAGTTACCTGGAAAAGACAAGAAAAGTTGGTTGGGACAGTGTTAATGCAAATAGATGGAAAGCAGCAGGGAACTTGCTGTATTGATGTTAGGATCATTTGAATTTCATATGTATAATGAGATAGATGATGTGAATGGGAAGGACAGAAAAAAGGGATCTAGGAGATGAGAATATTTAAATGCAGAGCAATAGCTTCTTAAGGAGCAATTGAATCTTAATATCTAGCATTGCTTTTTGTTTGAAAGCTGAAATCTGTGCCTAACCTAAGAGCAAATCTGACTGAAATTACAATCCCTGTAACCCGTTTCTACTCTTGTTAAGCTGCACTGGCACCGAGGAGAAAGATGGTGAATTCCTCAGGACAGTAAGGAACTTAGATTAAATAAAATGCACAAGGAAGAAGATTAAATAAAACAAGTTTGCAGATCTATAAGGCAGTGATTATTCCATTCTGGCCTTGCAGATTAATTACCCAAGTCATCCTGACTACAGGGCCCATAGGAAACCTTGAAACTATTTTCTGAAGGCAGTAATGTGAATTTTAGTAGATGTGTCCGTGCATATTTTGCTGAATCTTTGGCTTGATTTTATTTTCTTGATGCTTCCACATTTCATTCCCAAAGCTGTGTGTTCTGCAGATAAGATTACACCGTTTACTGATAACAGTTTTACTTCACTAACAGTCAGTAACAGTGTGTGTTCAAACCTGTGTGTTTTACTCAGAGTTATTGCATATCCTCGCTGGCATGTGTTATGTTCTGTCAATCCTGTAGTTTGATAGTCTAAAAGGATTGCTGTGGAAATGAAGTTCTGATGTATTGCCAGTTAAGCTGAAAAATCCTCTCTCTGGTTGTGTATTTTAGACTTGCAACTGTACAACTAAAAAGATGGAAGGTTCTGTGCAGCTCTGCTCGAGGTGCACCAGGGGTTGGGCAGAGACTCTCCATGTGCTGTGCTGGAGTCTTTCTGTAGCTTTCCCCTTAGCTTTGGGTTAAACATATTTTGCTTATTGTCCCAGTACCTTTTGTCTTACTATAGTACAACATTCTCATTACTTCTTCAATTAAAGGCTGTTCTGTGCAAGAGCTGTGTTTTGATGTGATTTCACAGTGCTTTCTATGACAGAGCTCTGCTGCTGATTTAAGCCTTAGGCTCTACTGTAACATAAATATTTAATAGCAGTGTAAAAAGGACGGTGCAAAGGTGAGCAAAAGGGTAGATGCTTTGGAAAATTGAAGTAGAAGGTCAGGGAGAAGATGAAAGGAAGGAAACTCTTGCTTGAAAATATTCTTTTTCAAATTTGAGGAGTCTAATGCAGTCGTTGCTGCCTGCCATGTTCACTGCAGCCCAAACGCTGTGGTTCTTCTAATTGAACTGCATATGGCAGCTCAGGTTTTGACAGACTTCAAACTCATCTTTTTCTTTCTCAGCGTTGTAGATAAAATAAACCTAGTGTGTATTGATAGAGTTGTGTCTCTTTTTATGTTTACAGTGGCAGTAGCAGGCTTTTTTCTCTTTGAAGTTAGCAACGGCTTGCAGATTCTGTACTTCTTGTTTACCAGATCAAATGCTTGTCAGTGCTGATAACTGCCACTCATCTGGTACCTGGAGTGTGCTGCTGGTCACCAAGACTGAGGCTTTGCAGAAAAGCAAAGCAATGTCTGTATACCATAAATTTCTAAGCCACTGATGTGAAAACGACTGGAATTTGGAAAGCATCAGCTTAAAAAGGGCTTTGAAAATTTTGGTCTGTGAAAATCTCTGTATTTTCATTGTCTTTTCTTTCAGCTGGTTGGAGTTAATTTTTCTGTTACATAAATGGTTCCCTAAAATACAGTTTTAGAGGAATGAAAATGTTCATCAACTTCAGGCATGCTCACTAAAGAGTTTCAAACACTAATTAAGCCGTTCTGGCTTTTGGTAGTTGGAGTATACAGGATCACTTTGTAATACAGAAGGGGAGTAAAATGATGAGGGATTGTTCTAGAAGCCTACATGAAAATTATGATAAACTAGGAAAAACAGCATTGCTTTCTCCTCACATTTCCCGTTCTGAAGCACGAGATTTTTTGTTTGAAAAAGAAGAATTTGCAGAATATTCTTCTGAAAAAAAGCCTTATATTTCAAGAGTTCTTTAATATTTCTGCTCCTTTCATTGTAGGTATTTCTGACGTCATCTGACGCTGACATTGTAAGTGGTTGTTGTGTGCCTAGTGTAGTTTGGTTGCTAGTTCCTGGTCAGAGCCTTCAAACTTTTCTCAAAACACAAGCAGTATCTAAAAGAAATATATTCAAATAGCAAGTCCAAGATTATCAAAAGCCAATTACCCAGTCAGTGAAGACTGAATGAAGATTCTGTGTTGGTGTGGCAGCATTTAGTTTTTAGGATTCATCCCCTCACTGCTAATAAATCTCAAATCTCCCCTGTGAAAATGATAATAAGGCTCAATTAGCTGTTGGTAGTGGTTAATGGTAGGGTACATTTGTAGTGTGAATCTGTTCAGTGGTGTAGCACTCGGGTTTCTTGTTTTGTGTAAGACCCCTGGGAACTGGAGTTGGTTTTGAGGTGTCCCTGTGGTGAGAGGCAGCACTGAGCATCTCTGCTGGTGTTCTGCTCATTCATCCTGCCAGCCTGATCCAGAGGGGGTGTTCAGTGGCTTTCTGGGGTGGTCCAGGATCACACACTCCCCAGTCTACAAAAAGCAGCCATCAGACTCAGTAGTGAAGTTAAAAAGTCTGCTCTGAAGCTAGAGGTGATCTCTTCCATTTGACATGAGGCTGTGAAGATTCTTCTGTTCTTCCCAATAGTCAGGAGGAGATGTGATAATAGATCCTCCAGCCATTTGTTGCATATTCACAGTGCTTCCCATTAGCATCGGAGAGGTGATTGTCTGAGAATTCACTGAAGCATGGAAATGAGAGAGTGAAACCAGTTAAAAATTACAGGTCTTGATTTTAGCTGCCCAAAAGAGATCATTCACATCCAATTACGTGCCCTTTCCCCAGCACAGTTCTGTATTTGTGCCAGAAAAAGTGTGTGTATGGAGAATCTCGATTGTAGTCCCTTCCTGAGGGTATTGATAGTGAAACAATAGTAAGGATCCTATTTAGCAGCTAATTACTGTCCAGTTAAAGGGCTCAGGAAACAGCAAGGCCACTGGTGTTTTCCTTACTCCTGTTCTCATTCTGCCACTCTCTAACTGTCAGGCTCATTAGTATTTAAATCAGTTCATAAGTATTTTGGCTTAAATAAGCTTTATTTCTGATCAGTGTAATGCCATGATTTTATATCTTTTTTAGAGTCTTTAGCTTAAAGTAGACAAGCTTATGATAAATACTGCAGATATGTTAGAAGTTGATTAAATTAGTAGTAGGAATGGACAGCAGGCAAACAGGAGGAAAAATGCCCAGATGAGCAAATGCTGGATTTTTCAGCTCTGTTATCAATCTTTGTTAGTGGGTTCACTCTGCTGTTGAAAAAATAGAAATATTAAAGGACTTTTTTTCCCCCCTGCTAATCCTCAATTTAAAAAAAAAAAAGTTTTTTCCCCACTACTGTAAGAAGTGAGCACTCTGTGAGCAATTTCCCATCTATTCTAATATGTTTGTGATGTTAATTAGGAAAAAAAAAAAGGTGTAGGAGAAAAATTGGACTCAAAACTCCTCCTTATATCTTCCAAAGAATAAAAGAAAAAACCCTAAACAACAAAAAACCCCAAAGCCTTTTAAGACTTTTTCTAATAAGATTACTTAAAATTGCATGTGTCTTATTTTAGCAGTTGGTGAGACAAAACGATGGTTTAGAAGTGCATAAATTGCTTTGCTTTAAATACTTAAACTTGGTGCAAAATGGCTTTTTGAAGTTCAAAATAAATTTGGTTGCCCATCTGCTACCAAATCCCCACGTTTCTTGAGAGTGCTGAGAACAGAAACTACGAATACCTGTTTATAGCCAACCTCCTCAGGAAAATTAGAAGTTTTTTTTGCAAAATGTCTGGTCTGTGGCCACATTTCTATCACCCTGTAGAGGAATGGGAGCTGACCTTGATGGAGGTCAACGGAGCAGAGCTGTATACCTGAAGAGGGGATTTGAATTTAGAAGCTCCACTGAAAGGAATGTGTCACCTAGAGGAATAGGAAATTATCCTTGAAACAGATTTACACAAGTGCCTAGCAATTAAATATTCTGATTGGGTGTTATTCCTCTATAATGGCTTTAAATAATAAAGTGGGGATTTTGGAGAAGAAGACAGATGTTTTATCATCACCTCAGTTGTTTGTATCTGAGATACTTTGGGACAAATTCTGTTCTATCAATGTAAATCTGGAAATCCTCTCTAAATACAGCAGAGTTGATCAATCTGTTCCCTTCTGATGGGAGAGTAGAATTTGAACCACTTTCGTCCTTGTTCTGTCTGTGTTGTAAATAGTTTACCCAAAAAGGCCTTTTCCTTGAAGAAAATTGTTCTGTCTTTCAGTTATTCCTACAGAGATGTAGGCTCCATAAGCAAGGCCATCTGCACACACACTCATTACCCTAAAATAGTGGCTTTTTAGTGGCAGCCTCTCACCCAGTGTGTTTTTCCAAAGAGAGGCAGGCTGTAGTAGCTGAGATGAAGTGAAATAACTCAGTCACCCTGCACTGAGCAGTGACTGATGGGCACAGGAGTGGTGGGGTCGATGAGTACGGCCATGAATCTAAAGCTTTACAGAGACCACTGGAGTCACTTTGGAACCTAGAACCAGTCTTAAATTTGATTTCAGTTGAATTAGTCAAATTTATAATACATAAGGATCTGTTCCTGCTCTGATTTACAAAAGCTCTGGCAATATAGCAGTCAAAGAGACTTCAGCTTTGAAAAGAGAACCTTTGGAGGGGGCTCCTGGTAGAGCTGTATGAAGTCATAATAGGGAATTACTCTTCACAGTCACCCTGTGATCTACAGATTGTCAAAGAAAAGTGCTGAGTGGGCATTTGAAAGCAAACAGTGTTGCCATGAGATGCCAGAATAGAGGAAGGGGAAGAATTTTTTTTGGAAGAAAAGCCTGTTAGGTGCTCTTCCACCCCAAATAATACCTGTCCAGAAAGTCCCTGAGAAGCAAATCACTGCAGAGTGTCCGTACACATGGAGCACTCTTATCCATAGTATAAATGCAGAAATCTGAAGTATATATAAAATACATCACTAATTACAGTGTACTCTTCTGTAGGTGGCTGTTGGTAGGAGCTAAGTGGAGCTGGTGTACTCAGCTGGATGTAAATTGTTTTATCCAGTACAGCCACTTCTATTTCGGATCTGAGCTGATTAATCCCCATGTGAAGCTCTGCTCCTCCCTGGTTTTGCAGCAACATGCCCCAAACCCTTTGGGTTCCACATGCTGTGGTGACGTTCCCTGGCAACAGCTCCCAAGGGCTTAAAGAGTTTTTGACTTCCAGAAATCTCAGAGTCCCTTGAGAATTTCCACAGAGATTCTGCATCTGTATGAAGACTAATAGGAATTATTAGCATGTGTTTATGTAATATGTATAAACAGATCTTCATATGCACAGGTAGTGTTCAGAAAATACTGTACATGTAATATATGAAATATGCTTCTTGTAGTTAGAAGGTTTTGTAGGTTTGATAGAAAATAATTGTTAAAAATATTTTTTTAAAAATAATGTGCTGGAAAAGGTTTGTTCTGTGTTCTTCTCACTATCTCCCTTCTCTGGCCCATGCTAAATGTAGGAGCATCTTTGGGGTTGGGTGAACAGTGCACATATCTAAATTGGGTGAGAAGTCTCAAATGGTAGAGAAACACCTACATGAACATGTAAATAGGTTATGAAACTGTCAAAGGCAAAATATAGCCAGTTTCAAGGTGGCTTCATAAATAAACTTAATGGGCTGGATGAGGTAGGTGCTGAGAGCTTCCCAAGAGACTTGTCCCCTCAAATACCATGGGCAAAAGGAAGGAAGAAAGAGAAGGAAAAAAGAGGAGAAAGAGGAACACCTTCAGATGGTGAAGCATCCCACTGCCTGCAGCAGGAGGAGTTAGGCACTTGGATATTTATTTAAAATAATAAAGGCTTCAGAATCTGCTCTGAAATTATTTACATGTATCTTCCCTTAATGAAAATGAATCCCTTGTATTTTGCGTGGATGTGCATAAAACATTTCATATATCCACCTCCCCACTGAACAGTCTTGTAAAGTAAGAAAACGTTACAGTATTACCCAAACAATATTTTATATGTTACAGAGAAGCCCATGAATCGTTGGACAGGCTCTAAGGTGTTTTTTTTTTTGGTGCATGCTGAGTGAAGCAGGCTCAGGAAAGCAGCTCAAAGTCAAATAGTTGTTTAGCTAAATCCTTACCTTTGTCAGCAGGGGCAGGTCATAAATGGATTTATTCCAGTGTGATTCTACTTATCAATATTTTACTGACTCACATATTCCAAAGGTTCATACGAGTAATCTCACTCCTTCTGCAGTCAGGTTGTCACTCCAGTGCATGCTGTGGTCATAATTGGAGCTTTATTACCAGTGACACTCTGGAACTGACAGTCCTTGGTGAGATTGTTACAGCCCAGTTGGATTTTTAGAAGACTTTTATAGTGGAAAAATCTTTTCAACTGTTTGATTCAAGAGAAACTGCAGGTACAGCCCATACTTATAACCTGGTTTCTTGCACTCATGCATGTGTACAAGTGTGTCCATAACTACAGGAGCTGTATGCAAGGAAAAGAAACTTTGATCAGATCACAAAAAGTCTAAAACCACTGCTAATGTTGTAAATAGTTGGGTGAGAAGCAGTGGAAAAACTGCCACGTGCATACAGGAATGGAGGGAAACAAATACAAACCTGTCAATGATTCCAAGTTGTCTGTTATCTAAATTCCAGTAGCTGAATAGCTACAAAGTGTTTGCACAGAGGTTGATTTACATTAGACAGAAGATAATTTTGGCCTGGTTCTGCAAACATTCTATTGAATAAGTTGGGGGGTGGGGGTTTATGCTTTGGAATAACTCAGCTGGTTGAGAGGAGACTCTTCAGACGTAAGCAGTGCTTATGAGATTGTTATACTTAATTAGTTTATAAATCTGTCTCCAATAGCTGCATATGAAAATTTAATATGCCCACCTCAGAACGACACGGTGCCTTTTTACTTTGCTGTGAGACAATATACTAGAATAAACCAAAGATGGAAGCAGTAAAGATTAAAAACCTTTAAAAATAGTACAGATGTTCCAGTTACTCTCACAGCCATCACAAGAAGGAGGGGATCCTGGAAGTGGCAGTCAGGGTTTGAATACCTTCCTTGATGAACTTTTCAGTAAGCTGTGTTGACAGTTGTTCCTCCCCCTTAGTCCCATCCCCTAATACTGGATAAAAATGGAGCTATAATTACATGTACTGTTGTTTCTACCCCCACCCCTCTGAGCTGCAAAATTCTTCAGCTTTGATGTTTCAAATAGTAAAGATTTTTGCAGTGAAAACTTTTTATTTCCTTTCCATTTTTGAGCAGTATTTGCAAACAAAAGTTTGATTCACGTTCCAGTGAATACCCCATGCCCTTTGGATTGATGGAGGCAGTTAGCTGGAGAGATATTTTGGGTTGAGTTTGGGAAGAAGATTGTTGTCACAAGTGCTTCAGTTGTAAGGACTACCAATGGACAGGCTTGCTCCTCAGTAATGATTTTTCTGTCTGTTTGTTTGTGTATTAAACTGAATGCTGCTCCTCAGAAGGGAAGCTCACCCAATGTCTGGGAGGCTGTCACGAGAGTATAAATGGAATAATATCCTGCTCCTGCAGCTCTGAGTAATACATGCTCCACATCTCACAGGTGATAAGAGCTTAAACGTGAACTCATCAGAGAGCATGATGTGATAAAAAAGGTGCACAGAGTTAATTAAGCCTCGGAGGCATGAGGGATTGATCCTTAGTTGCTATAAATTGGCTTTGCTTCATTGACTTTAATGGAATTGTCCTTATTTACACCATGGGAGGATTAAGCCTCTCTTTTCAAATGGTTTAGATCTGAATACCTTAAATTAACGTGTACAAATTCTTTATGAAAAGAATGATATTAATCATTCATTGCATAATAGGATGTGTTTCAAAGAGTAGATAGTAAATAGTTTTAAAGTGATAGATGGAACAGTAACCCATTTCTGAACCACAAAGGTTTATAATGATTTAAACCTTTTTTCCTCACTGCATGTTGGGCTGCACCCAGTCTCCATACAAACCAGGTGAGGACACAGCGTGGGCTGTGTCAGAATAAAGCCTTGGGTTGCTGTTGAGAAACAATTGCTTGTTTCTTCAATAAAATATTTCTTCCCCATGCTGAATCAAATTAAAATTAATTTTTCTCAAGTTCTGCAGTAAAGAAAAGGAAAAAACAAATCCCTCAGAAGAGCTGAGACCCTCACCAGGCAGCTCAATGCTTTGCCCACCAGGTTCTGAGAATATCCAACCCTTTCCAGCAGTCAGGCCAAGCTGGAACTTGAAGCCTAAAGTTAGGTAAATAATATATAAAATAAACATGTTGAGCACAGTTTTGAGCCTGTTTTCATCA
Organism: Merops nubicus; assembly: GCF_000691845.1. Classification (NCBI taxonomy): domain Eukaryota; kingdom Metazoa; phylum Chordata; class Aves; order Coraciiformes; family Meropidae; genus Merops; species Merops nubicus. The sequence goes on from NW_008628811.1 coordinate 69,137, forward strand.
TACAGCAACTGGTCTGAAAAGGAGATTGTCGTTGTTACAAATATTCTTCCTCTCACATTTTGACCAGAAATTGTCAAGTGTGAATAAACTTTGATGACAACTGTCTCTTAAAATGGATGCATTCCTGTGAAAAGTTGCAGCTTCAACAGATCAATTTTTTTTTGACAAAAAATTGCACTGGAAAATATGTAGTTAGCTCTGTTTCTGGATTTTGGTTGCTCACTAAGGTGTTTTGTTGTCGGATTGCATGTCTGCCTGGCCAGGTGCAGCAGAAAAAATAAGGAGTTTTTAAATGGAAGGGTATTTTTTTGAGGTATTCAGATACTGAGAAGTTGTTTTGACTAATGCCTCAAGCTTACTGCATCCTTTTCTCCCCTGGTTTAACTGTCAGATTCCCTTGAGCTGTGACCTCGACTGGTGTTTGACCAGAAACCTACTCCAGGCTGCTGAATTTGGTTCTTCCCTGTGTTCTGTGTGTGTGTGACTGCACATGTATGGACCTGTATCAAACTATGTTTATGAGAGTCTGGTTTGCACTTGTTTCTTAAATCTTCCTAGGATTTGATTTCATTTTTTTATTATTTATTTTTATTTTGCAAAAGCACTTTGTGTGAAACTAGTTTCTTACGGCCAAGTCATTCCTTTTGGTTTAAAGAAAATGGGGTAGTTTTTAATGAGCAGGCTACACTAAGGGTTTCAGGCTATTGATTCCTTTCAAATAGCCTGAGATGCTAGCAGCTTTATCCTTTTTGTTCATTTTTTTATGGGTAATGAAAAACAGTTTAATATCATTGTTCTCATCAGGTAAGGCTTAAAAACTGACTAAGGTTCAAAAAAAAGTCCTAAAGAGATAATGAGGCTTAGTATATTTTCCCAACTAATAAATCCTGGCACATATACCCCTCCCCCTGATATTTATTTAATACTATCAGAGTACTCTGGGGCCATGTTTTACTATGCCAAGGGAGAATGCAGCTGGAGGAAGAACATTACAGGGTTGGTTATTCTGTGCTGTTTGCTACTCCAGCACATACTGGCTGTGCCACCTAGTAAATAATGTAGTAATAATTTAGTTCCTGTTATTTGTCTTCTCAGCTTCCAGGGTGTTTGTTTTACTGTGTGGTAAGCAGATACAGTTTTTAAGTCTAGCTGTTTCCTAGAAGATGGTGGGGAATTCATTATTTGAGCAGGGACCTGACCCTAGAGTAGTGAAAAGCTGCTACTGGGGGGGAACCACATTCTCCATGCATGTCCTCATGATTCCTTTGTATCTGCATTGTATTTTTTTCAGCAGATGATTCATTCAGCTGGTGTTACCAATCTTAGTCATTGCTGATGTTCAAGCTGCCTGCTGAAGAGTTAAATCAATAAAAATTGTCTTTCTCCAACTCTGCTGTGTAAACCCTTGCTCAAAGGAAATCAGCCCATAAATTTGGCTACACCCCCCTTGCATAATCTCAGAAAGGATTTTTTAATGTTTTTGTGTGTGCTGGAATCACATTTGTCTGATATGTGATGTGCAGATGTGTTGTTTTACAACAGCGAGCTTGATTCACAACCACGTGAACATAACCCCATGTTAATAATCTATTTTGGGTGAATTACTTGAGTTTTTGGTAATGTTTATTAATGTGTATAATGTTACCAGCACTTTCTAAACTGGAAGGAAGCTCCTCACAGTTAAATGAAAGACAATATGTGAAATATTGTCCGTGGTGCCCAGAGAGCTGGAATGAATTCTTCAGTGTCTGTGGGTTCTGTTGTCTGGATACCACGAGCAGCCTTCAGCACTTCCCAGAGCAGAGGGACTTGCCCGTGTTACAGCAAGTGCAAATGTCAGCACTTTAATGAACCATTATGGCACAACATTTAGGAAATGGAAGAGTGTCACAGAGGCATCTCAAACTTCCTTTTGTGTTGTCATTTGAGGGTCATTTTTAAAGTATGTCACATGCATCAGTGTGTAGCAGCATCATTACACAGCCAATGGAGTATATGCTATGATGAGGGGGAATTGAGAGTTGGCTTTCATAGTTCAAATTATTAATGGAGCTTAAGAAGGGCTGCCAAGTTGCAGAGGGAACCTAAGTTCTCTCAATAAAATCTTCATTTGAGCTGCATTTCTGCGTTCCTTTCTGTTATTGCATCTCTTCACTGAAACGTGGTGCTGAGGTTGAATGCTGTATTTCATATTGTTTAGTCAGTGGTCTTTTCAAGCTCTGATCTGGAGAGATGCAAATTTGTGATGGTTTTCTGGAACACACAAGGCTAAGCACAGAAGTCAGGATACAAAGCTGCAGATTTTTTTTAATAAGAAAACATCTTAAATGGCTGATGCCAGTGGGGTTCCTCCCAGGGGAGAGGAAAGAGAATTTCACTGTAGATTTACTCCGTGATATTTTAAGTTGTGCAAAGCTAAAAAGTTCCTGCTCTTGTTTCAATAATGGATTTCAGCCTGGATTTTTTTCTAAGGCTGCCCCTGCCCCCGCTCTGCTGAGCTGGAACTGCCCTGTTTTTGATGCTGAGTATGGAATTTTACCCTGAAGTTCAGTGAGTTTTAGCAAGATGTTTTCATTCTGATGAATTGGGGTTTCTGCCACGTGGAAGAGTGCTTCCTCTTTAGAAGCTGCTGGCCAGTTGTGTGGTGGGGTGGTCATGCACAGGAGAGGACTACGTGGTGAGTACAGAAAGGGCAGCTGGCTCCTGCTCTCTCCCTGCCAGGGAAAAAGGTTGGCTGGTAGCTACAGTTCCTACTGTCCCATTTTTACAGCAAGTGAGAGGACCAGGAGCATTTGTATCTCTGGGGAGAAACGTGCTTTGGAAGGCAGCTCTACAGCATGAACAGCAAAAGAAGTGTGTGCAGGGCTAGCAGCTGATGGACTAGCACTGAAAGTCAGAAAAAAGACCTGGTGAACAGAATAGTATCTGCAAATTTACTACTGCAGTCATAAAAAAGCAATGTATCCTTGTCCCTATTCCCCACAGATGCGTCCTGTGGTATTCACTGCATGTATTTCAGTTCACAAATAACAAGTCAGATTTACTCTGTGCTTTCTGCCATACAAATCTGCATGAGTTTCAGAAAATGAGAGATTACGTGTGGAGGAGTCATTAGAGAAGAAAAGATTTCCTTATTATTTTAGTCAGAAAGGCAGGCTGGCAATTACATGTTTAACTACTAGTTCTTTTTCTTCCACTTCATCCACTAGTGGTCATCTGTTGGTAATAATTAACCTTTTCACCCATACTCCACATGGAAAGATTACTGGCCATAATTAGATGTAAAGTATTCTAAATGCACGGGCTGATCTCACAGGCTGACTTTTGGATGCCTTGCAGCAATTTGCACATTAGGAGAATGAATGACACACAAATCCCTGGACATGGACAAGCCCTTCAGAAAATACAAGCTAAATCTGGCTGAAAACATTTGGTGTGGAGCTGTTGTCAAGGACTCGAGTCCTGATTTCAGACCTGAGCTGCAGGTGGGAGGAGCCTGGGTCACATTCCTGCCTGTGGTGTTTGTGTGTGTCCCTCACCACAGTATGGGGCATCCTGAGGCCACGAGCATCTTCTGCCTGGAGAAGCTTAGAAGCAAACAAAATTGAGGCAGGGTAAGGATCATCCTGTTTATTCCAAACTCTGAGGAGCTGCACTGGGGACTCTTCATCCCTAAGACTGAAGCACAAAATAACATTTGGGCCACAGAATAATATTTGTGTCTCTGACTCATGAGCTTGTCCTGTGCATAGGATTTCATTTTAAGCACAGCTTTGGTAGCTGTTGTTCTCTCTGTTCAGATTAGACAACCAGAAGGGATCCTTGTGATGCTCTGGTTTACAATCCTGTAGTAAATCTGCTGTGAGACTCTCCAAATGGAATGCAGGCCAAAAAATCTTTTCAGGCAGGGGCTTGAGAGGCATGTGAGATGAGCCTCAAATTAATAGCCGTGATGAATGGTCAACTTGACCTAATCACTTGTGTCAAGCACTCTCTAGGCAAAGTGAATTTTCTTTGGAGGTTAACGCTTTTGGTTGGTGCAGGTCTCTAAAAGCAATGCCCAGCTGACACAGATTGTCTGAGGAACTATTAAATGGGGGAAAAAAAAAAACAGAACAGCTATTATGGTCATGAAATTTCATGAATCATCCCGTAGTACTAATTAAAACAAAGAGAGTTTTAATACCACAGATAAATCTGAGAAACAAGGAACTCTTCAATGATAAAAGGAGAAGTCATATTTCTCTTTTTTTGACAGTGTTGTGCAGTTTGAGACAGATCAATGTCTGTAGAGAAGTGTGGAAGGAATCAAAATAGGAGATACCTAAAAGGGAGGGAAAAAAGTCACAAAACCCCAAAATGAGAGATGTGTTACATTTCTAGTATTAAAATGGGCAGGAGCCACACTTGCTGTGTGTGATAGAAAAGAATGTGCAGCACGAACAGCAAAGTGATTTTGTGTGCTAGTGCCAAAAGTGATGGACTGTGATGTAAAGATTACAGTCGAAGCAGCTGGAATTGTGACCACCTGAAGAACAGTGGAGTCTGTGGTGGTTTGTTATTTGGCAGGCTGTCCAGGTTCAGTGTGAGTTGGTTCAGCACCAGCAGGCAGTTCAGATCAAACCCAAACATGCAGATTCTCTTACTGGTGCAATGATCTAGTGGCACAGGAGGTCCCTGAACCAGTGTGAGTTGAAATCACTAGAGCATAGCAGAAAAAGTACATTTTCTGTGTGCCCTCTTCTCATATTCACCTAATTACTTGGGGTTTTGGTTGCTGTTAGATACAGGATGGGGAGACAGTGAGCTGGAATGAGCTCTTCTCTTACCACCTTTAGTAATTCTCATTTTCAGTAGTTGTCAAAATGCTATTTCAGAGTTAGCTGGGAAAAAAAAAAATTACTTAGAAATCTCTCCTTTGGAATGGTTATTTACCAAAAAATAAATCTTTCTAGCTCGGTATAGAATGCATATAACCTGTGTGAATGGTTCCTGCCAGCATCTTCAGATTCTTCAAATCCTGGTGCAGACTGCCGAGTCAGCTGCAGCTTTCCGTTTCTGGGGCAGTGTTCCCAGAGTAAGTCCAGCAGTAAAAGAACATTTGTAGCTTTCTTGGGAGGAAAAAGCAGCTTGTGAGAAGCAATATAACCTCAGGCAAATCAGTTTGTGCCTTGCTTCCTTCCCTGAACTCAGGTGCAGATGGTCATTCAGGACCTGCTGTAACACAGGCAGTGCTTGGAGGGTAGTGCAGGGCTGCAGCTTTTGCAGTGTTAAGTCCTGGGCCTCCATTAGAACCAGAATTTTTGATGCTTTTAACATTTTTGTCATCTTTTTCTTGGAGAAGGAGGGCTAAAGCTATGGTGAACTAGGATGGAAGGTCTATATCATGTCCATTGCCACTGAAGAACACTAAACAACCTTTTCTGAGCTCTTTGGGAGGGCAGGGGAAGTCTTGTGGTAGCTAAGAATGAGCTCAAGCTCAGAAGAGGTTAAAGATTCTGGGTTACTTTCACCTTTTGTTTCACTGTTGGTTGAGGACTTTGGAAGTTCAGAACATTTGGGCCATAGTTGGAAGGACATGTGGGTACGAGCAGGAGAGCTTCCACCAGAGACACAGGCTGGGGTCAAACCTCAAATTGGAGGGCTGGTTTTGCAGATGAGGTCTAGACAATGATAAATGCAGACAGTAATTTGTTTTTATTCTGGTTTATTTGCATGTACTGAACATTAATATGTACTTTTCATAATGGGGAACACAGTGTCTTGAGTTCTGACTTCCACTGTGTATTTAGATACCTTGCTAGCTCTTTCTCTGTGTATAACACTCAGAGAGGCAGAATTTCTGTTCCTGTATTATCCTTTTTGGCAATCAGTGTTGCCCTCAGGAGGAGCATTTTTGTGTGCTTATGCATCTGTGTGTTCTTGATGGTCCTTTTGCATCTTGAGCCAGGCCTAATATGAAAATCGATGGGTCTCAAGGCATATTTGACTTCAGCAACAGATCTGCTCCATCTGTAGCCACTGCACAAAATATCTTGACATGTGAGCAATCTTGTGGCATATGGAACAGCATTTACTTGTTATACAGCATTTGTAGCCAGCAGTATGATTTTTTTTTCCATTCAGATTCTTTTAACATTACAATTTCAGTCAATTTTATACGGTTTTCTCCTTCAAATTGAAATTCTCAGTGGTAAACTTAAAGCAAAATATTAACAAAGGGACTGTTCAAAAAACCTTTCCCTTAGGCTCATTGTTACTGAATAGAGACACGTTCTCCTGGCTCATCAACATGTTCTCCAGGCAGTGAAAGCAGAGCAAGTGATCTGAGTTGTTCTGATATCAGGAATAGAAGGGTGAAGAACATATAACCTGATAGGATTCGTAGGAGAAAACAACTCCTGGGTCATTTTGGGTGTCATGATTTAACCTCAGTAGGATGTTGATGATATCCCAGTTGAAATTACTACACTGGGGACTTCTTAGTGGATTTTAGTAGATTCCCCCTCTCTGATGTGGTTTGCCAAGCCACTTTAGAACATGGAGCAGCAGCACTCTGTAAGACACTTCATCCTGTATTCAGGTTTTCTGCTGCACTGTAACTTAGCCTGGATCTTGTTTATGTGAGTTTTTTCAAGCGTTCAGTGGGATCTTAGATAACTAAATTAAATTGAAACTTAATGGGAGCTGAGTGCCTAAGTCCCCTGGGCACCATTAACACTGCCAGTTCCAATTTCTAATGATTCGTAACGACTCGACCCCATGGACTTGGAGAGTGAATGCTCTCAAGGACTCCACTGAGCTTTGGAAAAGCCCTTGAATTTGCAGTACCTTAAATTTGTGTACAGCAGATATGCCCGTGTTATAACTGGGGTCAGAATTTGACCATGTGGAATTCAGATACGTCAACATGAAAGTCACTGCAGTGCAGTGTTGCTAACTATGGATGAGCCCAGTGCACAGCACAGAGCTGTGTTACAAATACATTTATTTCCCTTTAGGTGTGGCATGAACCTTATCTATAGAATTGTTTCACTGCACTGTAGCCACAGCTGGCTTTGACCATTGTCACTTTGTACTGTTGCCCTGTTGTTCTTCACCATCACCCTTAAATACCAGGTGGGTTCACAAGTGAATTGCTCAGTCCTGCAAATGCCACGCACAGATTTTTCCCACTCATCTTTGTTTTCTACCTAGAGAGACAAGGAACTTCTCTAAACCCAGAATGGTTTGGGTTGGAAGACACCTTAAAGGTCATCATCCCAACCCACTGCCATGGGCAGGGACACCTCCCACTAGACCAAGTTGCTCCAAGCCCCATCCAACCTGGTCTGGAACACATCTAGTGATGGAGCATCCACAGCTTCCCTGGGCAACCTGTGCCAGTGTCTCACCACCCTCACAGTAAAGAGTGGTGAGACCTCTTCCTAATCTCCCCTCTTCCAGTCTGAAGCCATTACCCCTCATCCTATCCCTACAAACCCTTGCCAAAAGTCCCCCCTCAGCTTTCTTGTAAGCCCCCTTGAGACACGGGAAGGCCACCAGAAGGTCTCCCTGGACCCTTCTCTTCTCTAGGCCGAACATCCCCAACTCTCTCAGCCTGGCCTCATAAGAAAGGTGTTCTAGCCCATTGGATCATCTTCGTGGCCTCCTCTGGACCCACTCCGACAGCTCCGTGTCCTGCACTGGTGGCTCCAGAGCTGGATGCAGTACTCCAGTACTCTTCAGCTTTGGAGTGACACAGGGAATGTGGTGAAAGCTGCCTGCCTGTGGGCACCTGTGCTGCCTGAAACCAGACCCTGCTCCCATGCTCACTCCTTTGCTTCTGTAGAAGGGCATCATAAAACAGGAGAGAGAGGGAAGTGTGAGATGTGATATTAGTGCCTCACGCTGCTTGAAACTGGGGCTCTTTTCCTCTGCAGTGCTACTGAGGCCATGCCTGTTGAGGGATGGATGCTCTGAATGTGTTGCAGAGGCAGATGAGGAGTGTGGAGGCTGTGGTGGGGCTGCTGAGGACACGAGTGGGGGGTCTGGGTGAGCTCTCTGGGTCCCTACACCACGTCGTGAGGACAAGGCTTTGGTGTTCCTCGGGGGTAGACCTCAGTCTAGAGTGGGGGTTTTGTTTTGGTGGGGTTATTTGTTTGGGTGGGGTTTATTTTAGCTTTTTTTGGTATATTTTTGATTAGTTAACTTGGTCTCCTGAACAACTCCATGTGGGAGCTGAGGTACAGTATTTGCTATTTCAGAGATGCTGTGATAAATCTTAGGAACCATCTGGGATTTTTTTGATTAAACGGTACTTAAGCAGAAAAGGTTGATTGATGAAAATCAAGAAGGGTTTGAATCAAAAACCATCCTCCCTTTTTTTTTTTTTAACATGAAGATTGAAATTCATTTTGTATAGTTCAATGGAGATTAATATGCAAGTTAAACAGGCAAAAAAAATTAGCTTTTCCAGAAATGAGCACACATTAGCAGAGAGAAATGAAAAGAGTTGCCTAAAGCTCAACAGACAGATCCAGAGCTTTGCTGCACTTTGCCACTCCACCCCACAGTAAATAGAGGTATTACAGGAGTGTGACTAGGAGGGCTTGCTAGAAATGGGGAGAATAATGTTGATCCTTAATCTTTCAGTCTGCAACTGTTGGACAATAGTCTCTTACAGTGACATTTGGCATAATAGTGGCATAAAATTTGAAGTGTTCCTGCTCGCAGGGAGAGCTGAGTCAGATCAATCTGAAAGCTGAATGTTGAATCATGTGTGGAAGATGGAGAATTTCAGATAGATGGAGTCACAAGGAAAATTTTCTTCCTCTCCCAGACACTAAATTATACTTGTTTCCCTTACTTGCAAGAGACCAGCCTCTATTAGTCACCCATATCTCTTAATCTCCACTAAGAAATGTTGTGTGTCAAAATGGCCAGACTCAGTTATAGCAGATCCTTGTTTTGTTTCCCTTTTTTAGTGTCCCGGGGACTAATAGTACTTTTAAAAATATTCAAACTCAAGAAGGCAAACAGTCAAAAACCTTGAGAAGATAGTGTAGTGCCTGTGAGACAGATGATGTGGAATGGAGAGTAGGTGCTTTTGGTTTGCTTTAGCTGTTCCAGATCCTTCAGATTTGTTTCCATTATGAAATTGATATTTGCTCTCTTTAGAAATATGGATCTTTTATTCTCTGTAATCAGCGTTTATTCTGATCCTTCACCCTCTAATGCCTGCAAATCCTGACATGATCTGCAAGTGTCCAAAAATAAATCAGACTGGAAAGATGGAAAAGGTCACATGCAATATGAGTTTGAATAGCGTGAGCCAATTTTACCTGAGGTACAGCAGTGTGGCTAATGCTTGTCTTACCAGCTCCCACACAGAGGGCTTCATTTAATAAAATGACATTGAGGTGATCTCTGAAAAGTAAAAATTAGACAAAAGCAGAAAAATAGGTTTTTACATTGACTATGACACGAAATAGCTCGTGTGTATTAAAGATTTTAAGAGACATCCTCAAGACAGCCTGAAAAACTGAACCATTTTTAATTCTTCATCACAAGAGCACTTTCATTATGTAACTGGGTCTTGGTTATTTGAACAAAAGTTTAAGGAGGCTTTTGCTAAAACTTGTCAAATCCAATTTATCATGTTGGTGCGTGTGGACATGCAGCATCTTTCCTTTATTTCAGCCAAGTGCATTTTTACACTCTGGCTGAAACACGTGCTTAATCTCTTTGCTGGGTATCCAGTAGAGCATGCAGCATATGGATGTGTCAAAGTGTGACTGTCAGTGTATTAATAACATAGTCCAAAATTCTGATTCCTCCCTTCAGCTGAGCAAACGGGAGGTTATCTGCAGCTCTGCAATTGAGTGTTTTCCTATAAAGGTCTCAAATTTTGAGTTTGGGTTTTTTGGAAATTAATTTCAAATTATTATATTGTCTCACTGTAATATTTATATGCTAAGCCCCCAGTCTGAAGGCAGTATATGTTGTAATTATGATTAAATACATGGCAATTATAATGAAAAGAGTTTATTTTTATTAACATGAAATAGCTGTTGTGCTGACCTGGATCAAAAAGAGCGTGTCCAGCAGGAGTAGGGGAGGGATCGTGCCCCTGGACTTGGCACTGGGGAGGCCATGGCTTGAGTCCTGGGGTCACTTTTGGGCACCACAGGATAAAAATGACATGGGGGGGCTAGAACAGGTCCAGAGAAGGGCAAGGAAGCTGGTGGGGGCTCCGGGGAACATGGCTTGTGAGGAGTCGCTGGGTGAAGTGCTGGGTTTAAACCCCCAGCCCTGAATCAGAGTTGATGGAGGGATGATATCCACAACGATGATGTAGGAAAGACCTTCCTGACTGGTTTCCACCCGGATCCTGGCCAGCCTTGGGTGGGAACCAGTTAGGAGATCACCCCCAGGTGCCCCTCCTCAGCATGAACATCAGCTGTCCCACCTCTAGAGCTAGCAGCATAAAGGCTCTGCCTGCAGGGGACAGGGCAGCTGACCTGTGCAGTGGGTGCACTGGGCAGGATTTCCAGTTACTGGAAGGGTCCTTGACTGTCCGTTGTGGGCAGAGCTCCCAGTGGTGGTGGGACACCAGTATGGCCAGGAGCAGAGGGAGAAATACATCTGCAGTAATGGCACCACTTTATGGTCGTGGCGATGGGAACTGGGCTGGTCACCTAGTTCCTCGGTCAGTTTGCTCCTGTCTTCACTGCATCTTGCACCTTTTTGTTCCTCCAGTCATCTCAGATCCCTCATGCATGATTTGGAACCGGATGGAGGGATCTGGCTTGTGTGCATCTGCTGTGATGATACCCTTCATACCCTTCCTGCTGGGGCATGGGGTCAGCAAAAGACTGAGGGGAGTGGAGTTGTTTAGTCTGGAGAAGAGGAGGCTCAGGGGAGACCTTCTTGCTCTCTAGGACTCCCTGAAAGGAGGCTGGAGTGAGGTGGGGGTTGGTCTCTTCTCCCACATAACCAGTGATAGGATGAGAGGAAATGGGCTGGAGTTCTTCCAGGGGAGGCATATTATATTGCAGATTAAGAAGAATTTCTTTGCTGACAGCATGGTGAGGCATTGACCCAGGCTGCCCAGGGAGGTGCTGGAGTCCACATCCCTGGAGGGGTTCAAAACATGTGAGATGTGGCACTTTAGGACATGGTTTAGTGGTTGTGGTAGTGTTGGATTGATGGTCGGACCTGGTGATCCTAGAGGTCTTTTCCAGCCTTAATGATTCGGTGATTCTGGCCTATGATTCTGGTGTTGCTGTTAAGTTTTACCTTCATTGCCCAGAGCAATGGGCATAAAATACCCAAACCAGGGTGAATTGAGGAGGATGGTGACTGGAAGGGGCAGTTCTGTGAGCTGCTGGTTTTGGGATACCTGCAGGTGCCTCAGGAAAAGGCTGTGCTGCTTTCAGCACCTGAAGCAGTCTGGGTGTCTCTGTGGCTACTTTGCATTGAAATGGGTGGTCAGCCCCTCCCGTGCTCATACCCCACTCAACCATTCCAGGACGTTTGGCTGGTGGAATTTCACATGAAGTGGTTGCTGCTGCTTGTGTGCTTACATGTTGGTTGGGCACCTGCGACTGTGCTCAGAGTGCACTCCTGTTAGTTTTGATTCTCAGTTAAGTAAAACTCTTCTTTCTGCCCCTGGTGATGGGTAATGGGACTGGCAGGTTGGTGTTGGTCTTTTATGAACATTCAATTATTTGATTTTCTTTACACCAGGCTCTTGTAAAAGAACCTCAAGCTCCGTCATAATAATAAATGCAGTTGGATTTTGTTACTGCCCAGCTGATCTTCCTCGGACTTTTTTCTCCAAAGGCATCCCCTCCAAACACAAATTTTCCAGAGCTGGCTGTTGGGCTCTCTGGCAAAACCTTCCTACTGCCGCAGTACCTGCACATCAAACAGAACCAAGCCTTCCACTTGGCCAGTACACCATGCAAATGATCACGGGCTCTTCTGTCTTTTGTGACACATACAGGCTCTTTAAGATTTATTCTCTGTCACATCTTTGCCCCTGATTTAAGAAATTCTGGTGTTCTGTGTGAATCCACACCTAATATCTGGGTTGGGCCTCTCGGTTCCCTTGCTGCAAAGTGGTAAAATTTTCCAACCGCTCAAAAGAATCTTGTGATGATAAATGCTATTTACAGGATGATGTACTTTTACAACCTTACTGCAAATCCACTTTCCTGAAAGTGCTGGTGTCTGGAGCCAGGCAGCTGCGAGAGGTTTATCTCATTCTCTCCTCTGAAGGACCTCTCTCCAAAGGACAGTTCGATGCTTCACTTTTATGGACCAGTCGTGCTTCCTTCCAAAGCCTGAAGAATTGTAGTATTCATATGCCCTTAGTTTCCTAGATTATTCCCTCAAATGAACTTCCTGGTGCTGTAAAATTTAATTAATTGCCAAGACTCATGATTTATGAGGTTAATAATGAAGATTAGAAGTCCTCAAAGATGCTTTCTTTCCCATCCCGAAGCGTACTTCTTCCCAGAGAGACTCCTTCTTTATTTAGAAGCAAGACTCCAAAACCATAGATGATTTGTCTTCACTTTCTCAGCAGTCTATGCTAAAAAGTTCTTGTAAGATCTTTACCAAGCTGGCTGCAGGTTTTTAATGTGCATTTTGCATCAGGCTTAAAAAAATAAATAAAAAATAAGCAATAAAACAAACAAACAAACAAAAAAAAACAACCAACCAACCAAAGGAAAAATAAACAACCAACAAATTTGAAATGAGAACTGACATCTTAGGCCTGTGATGGAGGAAGGTCACCCATAGCCTGTTACTGCTGTTCATCACCCACACAAAGCCAGCCCTGGTTACACAAATAGGGGATCTGTGGGATCTGGGAGCCTGGCAAGGCCTGATGGAGAGCCCTGGGACTGTGACACTTGTGACACTGGTGAATCCTTGATGCATTTGGCAACTGAATTTGGCTGTTTCAGAGCTGACTTGTTTCCATCAGCCAGTCCCTCTGCCCAGCCAGCTCTGTTTGGTAGAATGATGCCACTTTGAGTGCCTAGCAGTAGATGACACGTGTGTCTAATTGGCAAAAGCTCCAAGTTACCTGCACTGCTGGGGGCCTGTCCTACAACGTGTTCAAACACAGCCCTTGCATGCAGTTCAGGTAACTCCTAGTCTGCTTCTGGGCCAAAGTTTTAGATCTTTGACTCTAAAACCTCCATAGGAATGACTTAAGGTTTGTTGGGGCGTGAGGATAATAAGCCTTTGATACCAAAGGTGAGTCTGGAGTATTATAGGCTGAAAAAATTAGCTCGGTGCTTGGATGTCAAGTACCTAATTTCTCACACTTGAGGTCGTTGTGCTGGAGCACTTCACTGTTGTAATACTATTTTGGTCACACAGAGTAGTAGTTTTCAGAATGGGATCTCAAATGCTGTGTTGGAGAGCTCTGGGAAAGGTAACTGAGAAAAACAAACTTCCAAACATGATTTTGTAGCCAGCAGTCCCCACACCATCTGCTGGAAAATCCCTGGTGTAAAACCACACCCGCCCAGTGCAGTCGGTGGCTACCAGCCTGAAACCATTCCCTGCCCATCCTCCTGTGGAGCTTCCCACCTCAGACACCCTTCTGGGCAGGGAGGAGTCTGTGTACAACCAGGACCTCTCAAACACTGCTGTGTGGCTGAGGGGAAGGAGTGTGTGCACTGCTTCACATGGGGGTTGGTATGGTAGGGAAGGACATGCAAAAATGTGATAGTGAGGACATGGGCAAATAAAGAGGTCCTTGTATAGGGAGGATGGCTCTGAATTCTGGGGAACATGTCTTATGAGGAGTGGCTGAGGGACCTGGGGGTGTTTAGTCTGGAGAAGAGGGGCCGAGGGGAGACCTTCTGGCTCTCTCCAACACCCTGAACGGAGGCTGGAGTGAGGTGGGGGTTGTTCTCTTCTCCCAAGGAACCAGTGACAGGATGAGAGGAAATGGGTTCCAGTTATGCCAGGGGAGGTTTAGATTGGATGTTAGGAAGAATTTCTTTGCTGAAATAATGGTGAGGCATTGCCCCAGGCTGCCCAGGGAGGTAGTGGGGTCCCCATCCATGGAGGGGTTGAAAAACCATGTGGATGTGGCACTTGGGGACACGGTTTAGTGTTGATGGTTGGACTTGATGAACTTTGAGTCTTTTTCCAACATTAGTGATTGTATGAATTCTCCCTCCTGTATGCTGGTAGGCTGGAGAGCCTTTGCTTGCTGAGGTCACTATTGGTGGACACCCTCATGTCCATTACTGTCCATTTCCTCTCTTGATTAGTTGTCTGTGAAGAGTAGTTAACACTCTGGACTGGGATTGATGAGCTTTGGGTCAGCTGCTTATTCTGTTCAGTTGTGGAGTTACAGGAGGCTTCAGTTTTTCCCCCACCCCAGCTCCTGCAGTGAGCAGAGTGCTCTCCAGAGTCTCTCTGGAGTTCCAGGGCTGCTTTGCTCCTTTCACACCACGAGATAGATCCAGTCTGGTCCCTTCTCTGCTCTGCCACAGGCTGCTCATGTGATCTTGAGCTTGAACTCTTAGTATCTCTGTCCTCGGGAGAGGAGAAAGAAAACACACTAATCCTCCAACAGTGTATTGAAAATGTTGACTTACTAGAGCTGTGAGGAGGTGAAGCCATGGGCTGCACCATCTGAGAGGCAGACCCAGCTGAGCCTGCCCATTGCCAACCACAGTGGGGTAATGTGAGCCCTGCCCTGATCAGCTGCTCTGCCAGGGGGAAGCCAGGCACTGGTGAGGAAGCTCAAAGCAACAGATGGATTGTTATGAAGATGTTTTCATGAAATGGATTCTGCATCAGAAAGCTGTTTCCAGTTTTGCTCAGCCATTCCTAGATAGATTTGGATCAAAACCACATGGAATTCCACGACAGGGAAACTTTCATCTTCATGTTTTAAAATAGCAGGTCTCTGGCTTGTCAGATGAAGGGAAAGAACTCGTTTGCAATCAGGGGCTTATAAGACACAGTTAAGAAATTACCATCTTGGGGTTCAGGCTCAACAGCCACTTGCTTTTGGTCTGGTTTGGGTGAATAGCATTTCTGTCATTCTTCATTCTTGGGGCAGAAGAAAAAGCTTTATTTTTAGCTCCACTCTTTCTGGCTTCCGATTTCTGAGACAATATAACTACACCTCTGTCACCTGACTGTGATGTGGTTTATAGGAGCTTCAGCAGATCAACACCATTAAGGGGTAGGGCAATCTGATGTGTTCTGTTTGAGCCTTTCATTTGCAAGGCAGCATTTAAGGAATTCTTTCGAATACAAATTGATGTAAATTTCCCAGAAGACAAAAAAATGTCTGGGAGTAGGCACGTCTGAAATAGGGGGAGTGCAAAACTTGAGTTTCTTTTTATATCTGTCTCCTCCCTATGAATTTCATTCATCTCTTCAGCAAGGATTGTCAGTAACCTTGGCAACTCTTTGTTTTCTCTTCCACTCCTGTCACAACCAGAAATGCCTTTGGTTGGTTGGTTTGTTTCGGTGGAGGTGTAAAACTAGAGTCCAAACCACATCATGTTGAAGGAGGAAGAGAGAGAACTGAGAGGAAAAAGGGTTAGAAAGCTTTTCTAAGGCAGATTTTATATACCTATAGAGGAAAGCTTAGGAGGAGCTGAGACAGCTTAGGTGTGATGGTGATGTCTGAAACGGGGCTGGTTTGTCAGTGGAGTTTGCTGTGTGGCAATGTTTAATTCCATCTAGAATACTATTGAAATAATTCTTGTGCTGAAAAGCCTGATCAGGTAGGACATGGATCTTGGCTATCGAAATGTTCCTTCCATCAAAAGCAATCTGGAAAGAGCAGTGACCAGTGGATCAGGTGAACTTGAGGCCTTTGACACGAGGGTTCTTCAGCTAAAGCCAGTTAGTTCTCTCACAACTGGGCTGCAGAGTCTTCCCAACTCATCCCTTAAGGGAAACGTTCTGTTCTTCAGAAAACGGGACAGGCTTGAAATCTCACAGGTTGTCTCCAAAATGGAGCTGTGTGCTGGCCACTTTCTGTGTCTATAGATCAAGTCCCTCTGCTTGCATAGCCGTATGGATCTTCAGGACATTTAGTAACCCCACTGTGCTGACTGCAGAAGACTGATCACTAAGGTGAGAGAAGTGTGTTGGAAACGTGGCCATAACACTGTGTTCTAGCCAAATACCAGCTCAAGTGTCTACACTAAGTGCTTGTACCAAGGACTTCTAGTTGACCTTGGTTTTAGCCACGTGGTTTGTTTATGGAAAATGATACAATTGATGAAAAATCTTTCTGCTTCTTTGCAAGTTGCAGTGTAGGGCCAGATCCTGAGACTTTAACTTGTTTGACTTGCAAAGAACATTGAGTTGGGTTTTTTTGAGCATTCTTCTGGGCATACCATGAGTTTTACAGAGCTCCCACGATGCTTGTCTTCTCCAAAGACTGAATGGACATGAGGATTGAGGTGTGCATTGATCTTCCAGGATTTAGGTGTTACATAAGATGGCCAAGTGTGCCAAATTCAGCTTTTTATCTGGTTAGTCCAGATCACAGAAGCCCAACATGGTGGGGTTGGAAGGGACCTCTGGAGTTCTCTTGTCCAACCCCCCTGCTGCAGCAGGGTCATCAGAGCAGGTTGCCCAGGATCATGCCCAGGAGGGTTCTCCAGATGCATTATAAGCACCTAATACTTGATTATTAAACCAGGATGCTATAGTTCAAAACTGAAGATTCTCTGCTGTGTTCTGGAGTTATGATGTATTATTTAACTTTAAAAGTTGTACAGTGTTGAAGGACTCTGATAGAAGGTCAAGTTTGTTGATTACAAAAAAAGTAATTGAAATTTGTTTTATTGGGGCAGGGAAAGGAAGGGAAAATGATTTCTATGTATCTGATAATAGAAAACATTATGATCATTTATTTTAGTTTCTGTAATTGAATTTCAAAGCCTTCAAGTTTAGGTGTGTGCACTGTGGATACATCTAATTCAGAAACTTCCTGCAATTCCCTTGTCCACTCTTGATCAATTTTAGTGATTGTATAGATTCGTCTTTCCAAAAGTTGATTCCCAGACTGTAGTTAAAGAGCAACCTCTAAACTAGTTACAGTATTGACAAAAAGCTAACATAGGTCATGCTTCTAATTGATGCTGACAGCGTCTGCAGAGCAGAAGTCCTCTGCAAGGCCAACAGAACATCATTCCCTCCCTCCTGCACAGGCTGGGGAGGGCAACGAGCCCCTTCTTGCATTTAGCCATTTGTCATTTGTTTCTTTTTTTTTTTAACCTTTTCCTAATCTGGGTATATTTACTGAAACTTGGGAACCTTAAAAGCAATCAGCGGGGCTGAATGTGAAACCTGAAAGGTTTGTCAGGGTGGGATTGGTCACCCAGTGCCATCCGTGGTGTTCACCTTCCCATGGGAGGTGCAGCTGGGTTTTGGGGCACGGCATCACCACACCACTGTGGTGAGGGGATAAGGAGAGAAGAGGCACACTGAGCTCCTCCTGCTGAGCCTTACCAGGCTTGGGCTGATAAATTTGTTGGTGTCCCAGAGAGAAGGACGACAGGGAGGAACCATGCGGGTGAAGGCACCAGCTGAGGGTGGTTCTGAGGCCCTGTCCCACTCCTGGCACATCGTGGTTGCCACCGAGTGCAGCTGCCTGCACGTAAACCCAGGGGACCTGCTCCAAGTGTTGTCCTTCAATTTGACAGAACTGTTTTTGCATTGATAATCTTTAAGTAGTTAGAAACGTTGGAATTGGCAATGTCTGACTAGTTTTGCCTCTTAAAACAAACCAATTATCCGTCCATGACAAGAATAGAAACAGAAGGTGGTAATTTCTTAGACTCTTTAATTGCCTCCCAAAGAGGATAAACCAGTTACTTAAAAAGACTGTGTCTTCATCGGCAGTGTTGAAATAGAGTCGTCTGAGGATAACTTAAAAGGACAAATGGAGATTCTTGGTTTGTTAAGGAAAGACAGATCTAAATTAGCTACTGGCTTCAACAAAACTTGTCTATCGTTGGGTATCCTCGGAGTCACATGAAATAGTGCAAATAACATGGGAATTAATGCATGGGGTTCATCAAAGAAAAATAAAACTTGAGTAGCTGGTATTTCAGAAGTCACTGGAAGTTCTTCCAGGAGAATGGTTCAGTAGTTAGGCAGCAGGCTGTGATGTGGATGACTCTTCAGGTGCCCTGCAATCTTCCTGTTGTGATCTCAGGTCTTTTGCATGTCCAGGAGTTCAGTCCTCAGGTCTCTCCTCATGAAGGTGTGCCATTGTCAGGGACTTAGGCTAGAGACTGACTCCTTTATGTTATCTCTGTAGTCAGGAACATCTCTGTGCACCTTTGCAGCAGGCAGTGCTTGACAGAGGTGTAACTGAGCTGCAGTGAGTAGTGCTTTGGGTGAGTTCACTCCACTCCACTGACTCTAGGAGGGGTCAAGGGGAGATGTTCCCATTTAGTGTTGTTCAGACTGAATGTTACCTCACTGATCTTCCCTCTGGGAAGAAAACAGGTGGCTGTGGTCAAAATAAGTTTCATACATGCTTAAAGTATATCTCTCCACATGAAATATAGTACAGGCACAACTGTACACAGAGATAAGAGAGTGATGCTACAGATAGTGTAGCATCTAGTAGCCTTATGATCAGAGCAGAGACACCAGCCACAGACTGTGGCATTATTCTCCTTAGGAAGGGCTT
The DNA here is from genome assembly GCF_000691845.1 of Merops nubicus. NCBI lineage: Eukaryota > Metazoa > Chordata > Aves > Coraciiformes > Meropidae > Merops > Merops nubicus. The sequence goes on from NW_008628811.1 coordinate 87,831, forward strand.
GGATTCGAGTTCCTCCCATGTCCACGCAGCACAGGACAGCCTAAATCCTGTCCAGCTCCTGCTGTCTTTCCTCAGGAGAGTTCAGAGTCTGAAGATGCACTAGAAGTGTGCTCTGAGTGTTATCTCCAAGGGCTGTCAGCAGCTGTGATGCTGTCATGGAAATACCATCAGTAATACAACTCCTGCAGACACCCCATACTTAGAGATTCCACTGGTGCAGGTGCTATGGTTCAAAAATGCACAGCAGAAAAATGCTTTTTGTTAGCTCCTCTAAACAAACTTGCTTTTGTTTCCCCCCCCGTGACCCTCTTTTCTTCTGCCTGTAGGGATGAAGATCATGTTTTTCTCTGAACAAGCCTGACCTTCTGGGGACAGGCCTTTCACTTGATTAGATCTTGGTTAATCCTGGCTCCACTCTGTGTAGTTTCTCCTTTCTTTGTCAACCTTATCTCCTGTGGCCACTGTGTGGGTTGTCATTCCCTTTGTGTAGGTGCGTGCCTTGTAAGCTGTAATGCTCCAAATGTTTCCCAAAATCTATTGGATATATTGCACAGGTGGTTTCAAACTTAAAAATTCTTTTCAACCAAAATGAAACAAAAAGTTTAAGCCAGCTCTAATGAGAACCTGCAAAGAATGGGCTCTAAGGGCTGTTTTCTAGTGGGTATTTAGTAATGCCTCCTTTTTAATCGTGTGGAACACACACCAGAAAGAGAAATAACTGCCTTGGAAGCCCTTCTTCTGCAGCCAGGACACACACAGCCAAGGCAGTGCAGGGAAGTGGCGTGAAGTAGACCAGAGAAAACATATTTTGCTGCTATAATTGCATTTCTGCAAGGAATTTTTCCAGCATAGAAATGCCTAAAAAAAGCATTAGCCCATCTAGCCAACATTGTTAAGGCAGCCTCCTGCAGCTGCCAGTCACACTGATTGGATTTCTCCAATGAATAGGATGTGCGTTTACTTAAGAAAGAGGCAGACCCCACAACCTTGTTCCTATAAGTCACTCAGGGTAGGTAATTTGTGTTCCTCATTAAGAAAACCCCGTGCTGTTTCTTTACTATTAGATTTATCATATTTATCACCTGCCACGGTAAGATTTATTCAATTTTCCTAGCAAGTTGCATGCAGTTTATTTAAGAAAAAGGGCTACCAGAGAGCATTCAGGCAGGCACAGCAAAGTGGGCTGTGGGGTGGATTTGTTTGACTTTGTATTTTCTTGCTGCCAGGCAGCATTCAGCAGAACCTTTGTGCATTCATCTTTTATTTCCTGGTGCACCTGCTTGACCTGTGAACAGTGAGGCAGCCAAATTTGGAGAATTATACTGAAATGCAAAATCAGAATGAGCATTTCCTACCTTCAGCCTTTGCATAGAAATATTTCAATGTAATTGCTGTGTCAAATTGTACTGATAAGTAGTGTTTAGTGTATGAAACAGAGGGAACATGGGCCTTTTTTGTGACTATTTGGGTGTTCTTTTTTTCTTGATTCTGTGTGTTTTGGTTAACCTATATGTTACATAAAATACAACAGAATGTTTTGAAGCATGGCAAGCGTTACTCAACACTTGTCAAAACAAAGAAATTTCCATTTTATTATTCTCTCTGGTAACAACTAGCAGAAGGGATGTTTGGAGAATGAAATCATGTAAAAGAGCTCGTTATTTATGACTTGTCAGGCGTGTCATTGAAGAATCTACCCTTCTATTGCTGGATGCCCAGCTAATGGCACCTGCTGGAGCTGAGCTTTGAAAGAGGTCCCCACCAACCCAATACCTTCTGTGATTCTAAGTTCTGTGCACCTCCATAGAAGTCATGGTCCTTTAAAAATATTTCTGCTTGGACTCTTGAGAATCACTTTGCCCTGTTGCATTCTATATAGATTCTTTATATTTGGCCTCATTGCTGGTTTTTTTTCGCTGCAGAAGCTGTTATCTGGTTGAATTCTGAGAGTGATGAGATTGGATTTTTTCCCCAAAAAAAAGCTTTCAGGAAAGATGTGGTTGTTGTAGGTGGTTGGTGTAAGAGTATCCATCTTGCAGTGAGTGTGGAAGGTGGAGTGTTTCAGTCCTGTGGAAATCTAGGGGTCTGTTCTGGCAGCAGCCACATCAAACTGCCCCAAGCTGGGGTATTGTTTGGTCCATCTTGTTCTCACTACCCAGGATCCCCAGCAGAGCTTTGATCTCGGGTGCTAAGAATCAAGTTTACGTGTATGAATTTTCTTTGCATTAACCTTGAAATTCAACTCAAATTTGATCATGATGCGTGGTCTGTGCTCACATTACTGCTGATAAAAGAGACTTGAAATGTCAGGTTTGGGATGCCTTAATTCACAGAGCTGCAATTGTTTGATCCTTGGGAAGGCTAACATGACATCTCATTTTTCCTTTAAGTATGCCTGATTTGGGGAGGGCTACAGACTGCAAATGAAATCTCCAGTTCATCAAATCAAGCCAGGATTGTGCATTACTTGAAGAGCAGTTTTCACATCCAGGAAGCTGAGCACGTGCCAGGCTGCTCTGCAGCAACACACTCAAGGGAGGGAGGGGAACTGCAGGACCTGCTTTGGGGTTTTGATTTCAGAAAGCAGGCATGGCCTTGTGAAGCTGTCACAGAAATCCTACCAGAGGGACACAAGGTTAGAGACTGCAGAGCTGGCTGCTGCAAGCTTTGTCTTTTGGGTCCTCTTTATTCTGGACAACTGGAAGGACAATTCAGCTGGAAGTGGGGGACTCAGGGAAACTTTTCTTAACCTGAAGCTTGAAAACAGAGAAAAAATTACTGTTAAAGAATTAAGGAACCACTGCTGTCTAGGGACTGGAAGAGTTTCTGGGATATTCTGCAGCTGAGAGAAGCCTTGTAAGGATCTGAGCTGTGGCAGTAAATGCTTGCATGGAATATGGGTAAGAGACGTGCCCCTGAGCTTTTTTCCTTTCTTGTTTTGTGCACACTTTTTGGAGAAGGTGATCCACTGAAGGGAAAGGTTTTCATTTTGTAGCTCTTTTAGCATTGTGTGGCAGATTCCACTGCAGTGAGAATTATTTTTGGTTTTTTTGTCAGTGAAAATACTTCAAAAAATTATTAAGCAGGGGTTCAGTACATGCCCTGAGATCACGGATTCTTTTTGGGTGAGTGTACTGCATGTTCTTTGTGCCTCTGCAATATCTTTTGTTTCTCTGGCTTCTGGATGACCAGGGCATTGTAAGCAACAAGAAGCTGCAGCCAACTGCCAGCCTTGAGAAGGTGTCTGTGTGGAGTGTCTACTAGTTTTAAACAAAAAAAGTACAGCGTTATGATTGCACCTCTCTGGAGACCTACAAACAGTTGTTGGGGGGACTGTGGCTCCTACTGACCAGGCAGCTTGCCCCAGGTGTGAGCCCCCAGTCGCTTGCACCAGTTTGGAACCAGCAGCTGAAGCAGGACAGGAGGGGGAGCTCCCAGAGCAGTGGCAGAGGGGACCTGGGGGCTCTGCAGGGTACCCTGCTGGAACAGCACTCTGCTCTGCTTTTAGATTAGGAGGGAAAAATCTGTTTCCAGTCTGTCCCTGTTATTGCTTACAGCCACTAATGACCTGGGTTTGAAGTGGTCTCTGGAAGGGCAGCAGGCTGGATCTCTCACTGCCGCTCGTGGTTGCTCCCGACACAGATCTGAAACAAATCCTGACCTCCAAGTCATCAGCCTCAGGTTTCCTTGCTCTGATGGGAGATGGCAATTGAAAGAGTTTTGCTTTCCACCCCACTCTCCTGTACCCACTGCACCCTGTTCTTCCCTTAGCCATATAAATCCAGCTAAATCTTCTGAAAGGAGATTACGGACTGGTAGATTTTAAATGGTGTAGAGCCATAAGAGAGGAAAACAAGGTGGATGTTCACATTCCAAGTCTTTTACACCCACACCCCCCTCACTGCACGACAGACAGAAACATCCTGAGCTTCATCTGCCTCTTCAAAGGAGGCTGGAACATGCAGACTCTCTTGAGCAGGATGTTTTCTTCTTGATACTGACACCGACTAACACCTAGAGCTGCTGTTGTCGGCCACTTACTGTTCCATTCCTCCTGGTGTTCACTGCTGGATGACACCATCATCCTCTTCCCACATCATTATGGACTTCCGTGGGCTTCAGTACCAGAGAAGGCATCAGTTGCTATTTTCTTCCCTTTGGCATGTGTTCTGGTGCACTGAAATTCACACCTGCTCTGTGTTCCTCCAGTTGGGAAGCTGTAGGGGGGCTGAGCCATGGGCCCTGATCCCTCTCTGGAAGTCCTGCTGGACTTCTGGGGTTTGCAGCAGGCATTTGGCATCTGTTGAGTGTTCTCATGGAGCTGTAAGTGATTGATGAGTGCAGAACAGGGCTGTGGTGCCTGGTGAGGTCTAACATCTGGTTCTGGTCAGCTGGCCATTTCTGATGACTACATTAAAAATAAAGCCAAACACTGACTATTAATTAATGCAATGCCCATGGCTCTGCTATCAGCTTCTCTTCCAAGACCCTTCAGTCTCTTCTATAACTCTGCTCTTGCATGTCCTCCAAATGCTACTTCACGACCTCCTAGGAGCAACTATTCTTCTAAATAGGACTTAAGCCAATATAATCCCTTTGTCTTTTATTTTCCTAAATCTTGTTACTGTAAAAAAAAAAAATCATAGCAAAAGCCATGTCAGGAAACTCCTAGAGATTTCTCCTGCAGTGTTCAGAGAGTGGATATCATAATGTGTGCAAAGACTCCCTGTCATTGTCCTATTGATTTGGTATTGTTTGCAGTCCTGGGGAAAGCTGAGCTGTGGGTGCAGCTTTCAGAACAGGCTGTTGATCTCAGGGCTTGGGTCACAGGCAACCCCATCTGCAATAAGTTAGGAGAGTCTCTGAGTTTTAAACTTTGAGCTGTCCTCACTTTCTAGACACGACGTTTACTTGTGGTGGCTGCAAGTAGGTAAGTCAGCTCTTGATCCCCCCCCAGAAGATGACTCTAGTTAACTTAGATAATATTCTAGCACTGTGCTGTCTCCTGTCCTCCATGTGCTTTGCTGGCTTGGGGCCAGCATGAGGAAGCAGCCAAGTTCTAGTAAGAATGTCTTCAACAGCCTCAGTTTCACAGACTCTGGCTTCTGCCAACTGATTTATCCCTTACCTTATCTGCCCCATCCCTCTGCTCAAAATGCATTATAGGGGACATTCTTGGAGACAACAGAAACTTCTCTAGTTTAAGAAAATGAAAAATCCTTTCTCGAGACCAATAAGGTTCCCTCCTACATTGCTTGTGGGCTTTTTTCTGTTTTTACTTCAATCTTATTTATGCAGGGGTGGGGAATGTCTTCTCTTATTCTCATATGTTTCAAATCAATATACTGACCTTCACTGAAACTGTAATTACATTGGTCAGAGATGCATCAAACCTCAGAATATTTGATTTGTCCTCAGCCTGAGGTGAGGACTCCAAATGTATTTTTTTTTTTTCCTTCCCAACCCTTTGCAACTGTGATTCAGTTTAAACCTGCAGGGACCACTTTAAGATTAGACTAATAAAGGAGGTAGGTTAATATCCCTTCTGTCCTTGGCTTTACTGCAGACAGTAGCAACAAGGGGCCTAATTAGAGTTTGGGTTTGTTGGTAATGGAGGTTGCTCCAAGAGAAACTGGACTGGCACCATGAAACTCATTAGGCTCAGGTCTTGCAACGTTGTGTTTTTATATTAAAGAGAAAAGAAATCGAGCAAGAGGGAAGTCCAGGGAGTGCAAAGTAGAATCCTCATTAGAGTAATTAGCATAAGTCATTATTTCCTAGAAGCCTCAAATGGCCACAGTTATTCTGAGGAGATGCCAAGAGTGTGGCTGAATGTGGCTGTGGCATCTGCCTGTGGGAGAGGAGGAGGGCAGAGTGCTGCCTGCTGCCCTCCTGGCATAGGTGATGTCTGATCCTATTACTCTGGCTTTAGCTAATCCTCTTTGATGGTTCTCATTTCTTGCCATCATCTTTGTTTGGCTGCTAATTTCCCTCATGGTATACATCCACTATTCTTGTGTTTAGTGAGTGGCTTGAGGTATTTCTTGAATAATTTCTTGATTTTTTCAGGAAAAAACCTGCCTGGTCTGTGTTAGCATCCCCAGAAGGTAAAGGAGTCCCTGGTAGGGCTGAGAAGAAGAATGTCTCCTAATAAACTGGCATCACTTCTGAGTGTCTGCTGGGTTTCCATTTCTGGAATTCATCTTGCACTTCCATGCTAAAGCTGAGTGAGGTTGCCTCAGAGAATATTGACAAGGAGCTTTGCCACCAAACTTCTCGCACTTTGAACGGCTAAAGGAGCAAAGGAGATCATGGCATAGGGAAGGAAGGGGATCTGTCAGTGTCTGGGGTCTTCCAGCTGCAGCTGAGGTGTGATGTGAGTGCCAGGTCACCCTTTGCATCCCTTCTGCTCTCTCAGGTTGTGGACACACCCTTCAGGCTGGTCCCTAATCTCTTGCTGCTGTCCCAGGCCAAAATTCCATGTGGAATTCCTTCAGAGTAGCTTGTTCTTCTTCAGTATTCTTTGATAATGTGGTCAGTCTTGTTTCAATCACTCTGTACAGTCCTTCTTTATCGACAAAATAAAGAGGGTAAGAGTTCCAGTTTTTTAATTAGTAGTTTTTTTTTACTTGGAGTGCAACTGCCAAGGACCCAGGCCAGTGCTTGCCATGTGCATGGCAACACATTGCTATCAGCAGAGGGAGAAACAAATAACCTGGGGGATGCCAGCACTGATAACTGGCTTTAAACCTCATTTTTCAGGGCGTATTTTCCCCTGTGTTATCCTCTTAAAATCTTTCTTTGTTGTGGAGAGAACAGACACTGTAACTGCAATAGGATTGCATTTGGAAAAGGTGGAAGTGCTGCCTTCTGACCTGGAGATAAAATGTGTCAAATTAGGCCTTTCACCACTGGGATGCTCTGTGGTTTTAATGAAATCTGTCAGGTACAGAGGAATAATTAACCCACCTTTCATTTTCACAGCTTATTAAAATCATTAAAATACAGCAATAATTATGATACTTTGTGACTGGTGTATTTATATGAACCCCAGGGATCTCAGCACACCTAAAGGAGGATTACACTGTGATGGGAACCATTGCAGGAGGTTAGATGTGCTTCTTCCTAACATCAGGATATGAAACGAAGAGTTTTGTCATCTTTGCTGTACACTTCTTGGTTTTTTTAAGTGTGGAATCTGACTTACAGAACCCAAAATGGTGAGATTTTTCTTAAGTATTTTTCATTTTTCGATTAGAAATTGAAAATGAAGTCAGCTTATATTCAGAAACCTGCAGCTTCTCCTGAGAATTGATCCTCTGTCACTTCAGACAAACGGAAGAGCTTGTTCATCCCCATGGATCTTCACAGGATTAAAATGAAGGTGATGGGTTGGAATATTACCCGAGGGAAGACCTCATCTTCTAAATCAATGCTCGTGCGTCCTTGCAATGTCATTATGTTATTTATTCTCCATTATTGGGCCTGCAGATATCTCTGGGTGTGTTTTCTCCACAGTTTTTTCACAAGTGGGATTCCTGATAAGCAGGGATGGAGCTCTGACTTTTGCTTCAAGTTTTGTGCATTCGTACAGGTTTTTTTTTTTCAAAGTCTTGCTTTCACATCTTTGGTTGTGATCACACATTTTGCTGCTCCTGACTGGCAGAAGTTTACTAACTGGGCTATATTTTGGGGAGCAATTTTAAAGGACTGAAGTTTCAGAAAGGTCTTTTGTTTGTACTAATTGAAACAGATCTGTAATGAAGGATATTTCTACAGTGGGAAAATGATTTTTTCAGGCATAGCACATAAGACATTTTTCTACTCAACTCCTGTAGATCACAGAATTGAGCATAACAGAGCTACTTTCTGAAAGCTGAAAATACACAGATTTTCACTGAAAGCAGCAGAAAGAGTCCCTTTTGCTTGACATCAAGCCCAAAAAGAACACTTTTGTCCCAGAATTGCTGTTCAATCTTGTCCTTGCTGGCCAGGGAGTGTGGTGTTAAAGGATTGAACTATCAGATCTGTGTGTCTTAAAGAGTTTGGGGGGGGAGGGAGGGGAGTTCCTCCCACGGAGCCCTGCCCGGCTCCGTATCGGCGTGTTCAGGCATTGGCAAAGTAATCAGTATAATTCTTCTTCAGCATAGATTATGCTGTAAAAGCAAAAAAAAACCCCTAGCATCATTGATTTGGTTTTGTAATAAGATGACAAGTCTGTAATGATCACTGGTTTGGGAGATTAAAGAAATGTACTTTCCACTTTGCTGACGTTATGTCAATATCTTTCTCCAAGCGTTCTGAACACCTTGATAGTTTTGATCTTGCCACCTGCTTTTGAGAAAGAGAGGTAAGGGAAAAGCTGGATCTGCCATTAAAAGTGTCACTTCTGTCTCTGTTCTGAATTCTTTTGTGTTTGATAAAATAGCTGTACGAAATAGTCCTACAGAATCCAAGTGGGTCAGGGGAGGACCTTGTGCTCCACTTCAGGTGGCTTGCTGGTGGGTTTGGTTTCCAGTGGTCAGGCTGTAAGCAGTGGCACTTAGGGTCTAGGTGGTTAGATGGATTGTTCTAGTGCCAGTGCCTTGCCAGAAGTTTCTCAGTACTCTTGAAAGGTAACTAAAAATCACATTTTTACAGTGAGAGCCGGGGCATAGTGAGGCTGATGGACCTGGTCACAGCCAAATTCTGATCATGGAACTAAACTACAAACAGTCTGAGAAGGGGCAACAGGGTTGTGAAAGACATGGAATGATTTCTGTACAGCTAGTGCTAAACAGACAAGGACTCTTCATCTGAGAACAAGATGGCTTGCAGGGTATGGCAGGTTTGTAAAGTCATGAATAATGTGGAGACACTGAACAGAGAACAAAAGTTCAGTCTGTCTCACAACATGGGAAATAAAGGGTCCTCAAGTGAGAGCAGCATGGAGAGAGTTCAGGACAACTGAAAGGGAGTATTTTTCTTCTTCACCTAATTTAACACTGGATTTCTCTGCCATGGGATGTTGCAAATACCAGATTTCTACATGAGTTGAAAAAGCAATTGATCACCAGGGAGAAGAGGAAAAGTCTGTCAGTGGTTGTTTAGGCTGAAATCTATTGCTTGGATCAGTGCTGGACTCGACCACTGCAGCCTGCCTGGGTGTAGCACCAGGGGTGTGAGACCCTTGCTGCACCACCTGCCTTAAGCCAGTGCCAGAGGTGGACTTCCTTCTAGTTCACTAAAGCCATTTTTAATTTTTTTGCTTAATTGAACAGAATTGAAACCTTGACTGGGGGTAGGTGTGTGCAGGGGCTGTGACTTCTTGTAACAACAGTATCTACCTAGCCCTTGCTTCCAAACATCACCAGTCCTTTCCAGTGGAACCTTTCAACCTCCTGGGTCAAAGCTCTACAGAAAGCTCACAGATGGAGCAGTTGGAATCTCTGTCATCTGCCAGACTCATCCTCCCACAAGTCCATCTTTTTGCCATTCATTTTTTAAATAGCAGCACTTATAAAATTATTTTGAAGGGCTGCATACATTTAATTGGCTCTGCATGAATCTTGATGCTGATAGGACACTGGAATATCAGAGCTTCACAGTTCCTGGCTCTGGGTGCTAGCAAAGCTCCTGAAACACAACGTCTTGTGCAAGGTGAGTGTGGCACCACATGGCTCCTCACTGTGTGCAGGCAGCCAAGCCTCTGTGACCTACAGACCCTCAAACTGGGCAGCTCCAGCTTCAGGAACATACCCAGTCTGCTCTTCTGTTTGTGTTTTTAATTTTTATTTTGAACTAACGAGGAATAAAAAGAGAGAGGCTGGAGATGATCTCTCTTGCCATGCTTGCTTTGTTTGAATGTGTCAGGGTAGCTTATAAGAGGATGTAGCAATTCATTTGTTCCTGGTCAAAGGTGAGAAAGATGAAGGAGAATAATACTGGGGAAAGCCAGAATTACAACTCCTATCATTTCTTAGGCAACCAATCCATAGGGTTTGGAATTGAAGTTCAAGTCATTCAACTGGAAAAGGATACTAATGGTTTGTGTTTTCAGACAAACCTCAGCAGCATCTAACATTTTATTGCTGTTCTACCTGTAAAATTTAAATTATTTAAGAGTGTTCTTGAGCTTGCAGTAGAGGTTAATCCCTGACACACTACTTTTATCATGATTCTTTCTTTGTAATTAAACAAAACAGAATATTGTCGTTGGCTTCAGCAGAGTAGAGTTAATGTAGAATGATCTGTTTTGAACAACCTCGTAGTAAAACCTTGGATACCTAATGCAGTCTGGGTGGGTTCCCAAACCCCTATACAGGCCTTGTGTTATGAGATTTGGCCTTTTGAAAATGGGTTTCCTATTCTTGAGGAATGCAATTCAAAATTCACCCAGGCAGGCAAACAGAAAGAGACCAACATTTATTATCTTCTAAGATATTATGATGTATAAGATCATCATGTATTCTTTTTGGGTGTTAGGAAAGACAGAGGATTCAGTTTTGCATGCTGGGAAACAGCCATGCTTAGAAATGATTTCCTGCAAGTGGAGAGGACGGGAAGAATAGGAGAGACTTACCAAGAACCTTGCATGAAGGAACTGAACACCCTGTTCTGCTGAAGCCAGCACAGGAACTCCTTTCATTAACAGTGCATGCACTGGAATGGGTATGTGTCTTTGGAAGAAATGCAGCAGGGAGAAAGGTGGAGCTGTCAAAGAATATTTTATTTTTAACAGAATGGAAGCAGGTGCCACCAGGAACTTGTTTTCCCCTCAGACTTAAGGGACAGGAGTGTGAAGAAGGAGCTGTGTCAGAATAAGCACTTGCAGACGTTAAGAAGAGCACCAAGATGAAGCAATGTTTTGTACATCAGCTGTTCTACAGGATTTTGTTTGCTTGAGGGATACTGAGATGAAAGCAGTTAGGGACTGGTGCAAGAAAACCCCTACAAGGAGAACAACCTCCTGATGTTCAAGGTATTCAAAGTAATAAGAAATTTGTAGCAGTGTAATCCAGTGCTTAAAGTACAGAACTCCTGTGTCATTGCTGAGGGTCACGGGACCAGCACCTGAGCTCGAGTGCATCCCTTCCCTCCTGTCCCAGCTCCTTCTGCAAGGGGAGGTCACTCTTCAGCCTTGCTGCCACTAGGGAAGTCGCAAGTGCTGCCTGACCCTGGTGAAGAGCTTGTTAGAACCCACCCAGGTAGGAACAACCACGAGTGGGATTTGTAACTGCTCAGAAATAACTCTGCCCTTTTTCGCTGGCCTAGTCTCAGTGCATCTTGTGGTTGTTGGATAGGGTAAGAAGTGCAGTTCTGAGGGCGTTTCCCTGATGCAGGGGTAGCCAGCTCTCCCAGGACACTGCAGAGAATTCATCTCCTCCTGAAGTGAAGCAACCCTCAGCTTCATCACACTGTGCTGAGGAGATGATCTATTGAAGTGCCTCAATTAAAGCAGCTTCCCAAACTTGGGTCATCTGGCTCTGAAAATCCCAAGCTCCTCAAACTTCCTTTTCATCTTCAGTTCTGTTAGTGGCTCTCCATGCATCAAACGTTCTTTGCCTTGATAGAAGAGCAGATGAGGGGATATGTTACTACATCCAAACTTGAAAATGAAGTTTTTCATCAATTGTTGCAAAACATTGTGCAACATCACTTTGATGCGCTCCACTCGGTTTTGTTTTCCCAACTGTTCACAGCCTGAAGCACTTCAATGCTATAAATGATGTATGAAGTTTTTAGTAATAATAATTGTCTGTAAGTGATGTTTTACACCATAGTGTCTGCCAAAGGATTCTGTAGTAAGCTCGTTGGAATTTTCAAATGTCTGAGGCTGGTGACACTTCCAGAATTAGGCAGCTTTTTATTACACCATTTTAAGGGGGTAAAACAATGGTTTGCATTGTTTGTTCCTGTTTGTCAGTGCATGTGCTGTGCACTAATGCAGACTTGCCCCTTTGTTTCTTTGGGTCTGCTTCTGGTTTGACTCTCACAATTACTCTGTCAATAGATTTACTCTGGATACACATTTATGGGAGTGAACTCCGGACTGGATCCGCTGCAGAAATTGCTGCTGAAAACCCTGGAGCTGATCTATTGGTTTCCTTTATTCTGCTTGCAGAGGACACAAACCCTTCTTGTGCTTTGCGTGCACGCTTTCTATATTCTGCCATAAAGTTCTGTGAATTTAGGGAATTTAGCTGAAATCCAGGCATTGGTTTTGTGTTCATGTCACACGTTGTTTCTGCCACAGTTGCTCTCCTTCCCCCCTCGGTGAGTAGAGAACTAAATAAAAGGAGCTTGTGTGAGATTTGGCTCCCTGGACCGTGCTCTGTGTCTGTGCCAGACCTCTTAAAGCTGCAGTCCCTCAGGGCTGAGCTGGGAGCTGTGACTGCTCTGGCTTCAGCGAGGTCTCAGCTTCATTTTTCTTCTCCTGTAGCACTTTTAACTGTTCGTGATTCTAACTAGCAGAGGATAGAACCAGGGCCACTCTTTGGACACCTAGTAATGGGTGAGACACTATTGCACTGGTTGGGCTGGGGTGTTACAGTGAGCAGGCAAATAGGATGGTGGTGGAGAAGCAGCTGCTTGTTGGGGTTCAGCTACAACCTGAAGAATCTTGGATCAAACCCACATGGGGGGGGTATTTTTTCAGCACTTGCACCTTCCACAGAAAACATCTCTAACAGGGAGGCTTTGCCCTGCACAGCATTGGGTGTGTTGTTAGAACAGGATCATAACTGCAAGTTGTGCAAAAACTCTCTGTGCTGGAGCTTGGTCCCTGCTCCATCTAAACTTGCTTCAGCACCTCCTGAGGCTCCAACTTCAAAGCCAATCAGATTACTTTTTTAAAAAAAATAAATCACATAGTACCACCGTTCTCCTTCCATTGCCTCACGGATGTTGGGTGGAAGCTTCAGCTGGCCCATACTAAATTTTTCAAGATGCCCAAAATGAGCTGTTGTCTTCTTGCAGGAAACCAGCCTCATTGCCAGCATCCATGAAGAGGTCCTTCTGCATAACAGCATTGGAAGGCATTGTGCAGTTCTCCTTCAAGGGAAGACTCCTCTCCTTCCTTAAATAACTGATTTTGGCTTTGTAGGGAGAGGGCCCTTGTGGCAATGGAAAAAGCTACAGGAGGGCTGGCAGCAATTCCTGGCTTTCCTACAGAACTTGTAGCCTTGGGCAAGTCAATTGATGCTTGTGCTTTTTTTGATACATATAGAACAAACAGTCAGCCTGTTCCTGGCTCTGGGTTTCCAGAACTGCTCAGAGAACAGCAGGCCAGGCACAGATTTTCACAATCCCTCCTGGAACCCTCCTCACTCAGCAAATGAAGTAGAACTTCACCAAAAGGGAGAGGAACTTCTGAACTCTGTGTTGGAACAGGGACCTGTGATATCTGGAGCACTTTGCCTTGTCTTAGGCTTGGTGTGAGTGATGACTGTGATGTTATCATCTGTGGTTGGAGTTTAAATATTTTCATTATTTCTGGACTCTTTTCCCCTCCTAAGAGCATTTCTGTGGAACTGTTTACTAAGCACAATCACTTGGTTGTTGATGTTTATAAAAAAAAAGAAGCTATTCTTTTTCCAGTGTTGTTAGCTCACATTACCATATTTATCCTGCAAGAACTGTGTTGAATTAAAATAATGCAAAGCAGGGAAAAATTTTTGTTGTTTTGCTCAGAGAAGAAAAGAATTCAGAAGAGATTAGGGGACTGGGGAGTGGGAGAACAAACAGGGGAAGAACCCCCCTGATCTTTCTGCAGGTGCTTTTCTGTGCTCTAGTGAAATATTTGGGAGCAGGCGTGCTGACAGCAGCCTTGCTGCTCGGGGAGGCTTTAAGGGGAGCGACACTTCAGACTGACCCTTCCCAGGTCCTGGCTGCATTAGTATTCCAGAGCCTCATCAGCACGGATGCTAATTAGTGCATCCCTCTCTCTCCTCCTCCCCCCATCCCTCCCCCTC
>NW_008628812.1:0-18097 GCF_000691845.1 Merops nubicus
TGGCCAGCGCCTCTCCGCCGAAGTTTGGCACGGCAGTTTCCAACCCATCCCCAAATCCTCACCCGATAGCGTTCTCTCGGCTCTCCCAGCCAAATCCCGGCTTTGGGCTCATCGAAAAAATAGGGAAGTAAACCACAATGTGGGAACAGAGCCATCACCGTGACCTTTCCGTCCAAGAGTGTTTGGGAAATGCTGCGCAGTGGCTTGTTTCAAAATACTTGGCATATTCTTACACGGGGTGCGTAACAGAACCGAGTTTGATGCTGTCTAGTGCTCAGTCTGTGGCAATATTTTAAAGCACGTTTTACACAAGTTATTTATTGACTGCTTGAAGGAGCACTTAAACTCCAGGATCAAGGGTGAAGTGATGCAAATTCAGTAGCAACCATGGGCCAAAATACAGATTTCCCTTTCTCTTGGGGTTTCATTGATGTCTGCAGGGTGGTAGAAACCTGTAAGGTCCTTACTGCTGCTGCCTGGGCCAGTCCTCCGTGTTGGAAATTACTGTCTTGGCAGCTAAGTGCCAGGAGAGCCAAGAGCCATGTGCCAGCTAAAAGTCTGTCTGTGCAACTTTGGTGGCACTTGTTGAGCCAGGCTGAAGTACACCAGGTGACTTCCATGGGAGAGAAAGTGCTGCTCAGCCTCACAGTGGGCTGCCCGTGCCATCTGTGTTTCAGAATGGATGAGAACTACATCCTCCTGCCACACGGAGTCAACTTCCAGGAGGCAATTTTCCCAGACACCCAGGAGAACAGAAGGATGTTTGCCAGCCTTTTCCAGTTTTCTAACTGCTCGCAGGCACAGCATGTCTTGAGCTTCTCCAGTGACTGGGAGATCCAAGAGGACAACCGGGTAAGAGATTTACTTGCTCTCCAGGGCTTATTTTCGAAGTGGGCACAGGCATTCCTCTGTCATTTGCAATAATATATATATATATTAATGTAGAGCAGCAGGTCACTGGTTTTGCTGGTCCTTTGGTGGTATCGCTGGCAAAATAACACACTGATGGGGAGATGTTAAACTCAAAGCTTGGCATCAGCTTGTTCATGAGCAATAGGTTTGGAACCAGTATTGCTTGTGGTCCTGTCCTACTACACCCAGGTCATTCCTGGGTTTATTATCTCTGAACCCCATACTTTGACTTCAGCTGAAATGTTCAGGAGCACAACTTTGCTTTTTCACTTCTATGTTCATCTCTTGTAGCAAGAGCAGAGCCTGGACCATGAGAGACTATAAGGGATTATTCTTGCCTAACTCCACATAACAGCATAAACATCTACTGAACTAACTGCCCCAAGCTGTCTTCGTAGCAGCTGGGATAAAACAGACTGTTGAGGTCATGTTTCATCTGGGTGATGAGGGCATGGTTCATCTGAACGTCACTGGCACTTAATTCTGAACAAGCTGAATGAAATGCCTCTTTCTTCTCTCAAGGGAGGCCACAGCAAGTAGTTCACCCTTTAGGTGGTTGTCCCTTAAGTAAGTACACTTTTAGTCTGGAAAGTCCAATGATGCCCCTTGTTAGTGGCTTCTGAGCCCCTTTATGGAGCTGTAGTGTGTCTAATAAACGCAGGATGTTAGCAAATACTTCTTGGTAGTGAGGAGCAACCTGCAGTTATTTGGGAGAATGTTCTGGATGTGCATATATATTTGCAAAAGTGGAATTTGGAGAACTGTTTTACTGCCAAACCTTGTTTTATGAGGCTGGTAGTTTCCACCAGTAGCCGAGAACATCTTATGTGTCTCTTTAGGTCATGATGGACAGGGCATGGGTCTTTGCTTGTGCATTCTGTGGATTCATCCAAGGCACAGTATTTCCATATGGCAGCAGATGCACTAGTGGCTTCTTTGGGAGATGGATGGACGGAGCTCAGTAGCTGGCTGAGCTCTTTCTCTTTACCAGCTGGCCAACTGCCAGCATACAAAGTTGGAGCTGCTGTGTGGCTGTTTGGCCAGTGACACAAACCTGCTCCTCGGGATGCACCACGGGCATTTTCTCACTGCTGATGTTTTGGGGAAAGAGGGTGTAACAGTCATGTTCATATATATATTTGAGAACAGTAGCAGTAACTGATGTTCAAGAGAAAATGAACCATCTTACAATTAGATCGCAGAGCTGTTATCTTGGCTGGGCAGGACGGGGGTTGTGGAAAGCCCTGGTCCCAGCCCTGCTTCGTCCCTGCCAGCCCACAGGCTCCCCAGCACCTCAAGAAACATATTTGGCAAGTAAAGGTGCTGCTGCTGCCAAATGCTCCAGGGGAGCAAAGTAATTTCAGTGGACCACCAGATCCAACTCTTGGTGTCTGCATGTGATGCCTCTGGACTGTTCATTTACCTGCACTGAGCTAAAGGGAGAGGATCCTGATGGGTTGCATGGTGCTCGTTTATGCCAGCAGTGAATCTTGCTGGTTAGCTTTGATGAAGTCACAAGGCAGAAACCCCCAGAGTAGTTGGGGCAACTGAAAGGCTACATATCAAAAGTGCATTTCAGCTGTTGTGGTCTCTGACCCCAGGCAGCTGTGAGCAGACTCGGGGGGATTAGAGCTGCTGGCTGCACGGACTGGGGCTGGGGGCTTTACATAACTCCACACCCACCCGTGGAGTGAATGCATTCAGCACAACTGACGGACACTTTGTCTCCCTTTCATAATGAAAAGTGAAAGCTTCCTCTGCACCATTTAAAAATAGTTTGGGCTGACTGTGCTCCCATTCAGCTCCTGCATCTGTGTTTGGCCAGCCAGGCGCTGGCTCCCGGCGCCGGCGTGCCCCAGCCTGGGAAGGGGATGGCGTTCCTGGCTGACCTGGTATTAGGAATTTGTTCCCCAGCTCTTCCCAAGGCAGGTGCTGTGTCCGGGGTGCACCTTTTTTAGTGTTTTGCTCCTCTCTTTGTCCTGTTGCATGCGATGGTGACTTTCCTAACTGCCGCCGTGTCTGCTCGCATCCCATCACAGTGGAACAATTTCCGTTTCCAAATGCACTCAGCCAGGCTGCCCCATGCTGGCTCCTGGGCCAGAACCTCTGCTGTCTGCTGGTTTCACAGCACTGAAAGTGAGCATTCCTCAGAGCATTACCCTTGAAGCTTTTAGGAAAAGAGGCTCTTTGGGAACCTAGTGGCACCCAAGGGGGGCTTCTGCAGTGGTGTCAACTTGTGGAGAGCTTGGACAGAGAAGGAAGGGTCTTCTGATGAGGCTCAGGCTGCAGTGAGGAGTCAAGGGTCTCACTAGCTGCTGCATACTGACACAGATTGATAGTTAAAATCCACCATGGATGTTTTGTGCAGTCAGAGGGAGGAGATGGAAATGCTAAGAACCTCAGAGCAGAAGGCAGATGGGGTGAAGGACTGGTTCCAGAAGTTAGTAAGTAAGGTTCTGCCTCTGTGTCTTGGGACAGCTGCATGCAGGGACATCTTAAAAAATGGCTCTGTCAAAATCAGCATGCCCAAATAGGTTTGGAATGAAGGGGTGATGAAATCTCCCGTTTACAGCTGGATCCCATACTCCAAGAGACTTTTTGAATCCCTGTATTTGCTATGTCTCTGTGCTCTACTCTTGATAGGTTTCTGAGGTGGATATTTTAAGGGAGCATCCGGAGCTGGAAGCATGTGCAGTTGCAATTAATTATTTCTGTTTATAGCTCTGGGGTGCTCAGCCAGAAGGTGAGAGAGCCCCGAGATGGGTGAACATCTTTTGCCTCACGTAATGCTGCTCCCAGCAAGAGATCCCTTCTGCAAGATGTGCCTGAGCTGGCTATGGAGCAGGGGACCCAAAGGTGACCTCTGACATGCTGTCCCCCTGCCCACCTTCCTCCCCCTGCAGTGCTTCTTGCCTGCAGGCAGCCTTGTCTGCACTGTCCCAATGGGTGTAGTGAGGAAAACCCTGACAGCTCTTTCTTCCAGCAAGCATGTCTGGTGATGCAGAAGGGAGCAAGAGATGTGCAGGAACTTCTCGATGCACTGGGATGTGCCACCTGCCTTTTCCATCGTGGGAAAACCCTATTAATTTTTGGAAAGCCCCACGGCTCATGGTGAAACGAGGCCAGACCCAAGGCACATCTCACTGAGGAGATCACATTCTTCATCCTGGGCTTGCTGCTGTTGCTGGAAGCTAACTCCCGCTGCATTTTTAAGCCCCTTGCAGTCTGGGCTGAGGGCCAGATTCTGCTTTCCATAGCTTTCCAATAACCCCACAGTATCACACATTCACTCAGGTGCTTATTCTGGCCACTCCAGAGAACACAGTAGCTCTGGCTGGAGTTTCTTTAGGCACTTGCATTTTGGCTTGCACGTTTTCAGGGGCAGTAATTAATTTAGCTCTGTCCTGACTTTTCTTACAGCCCCTTAGTGATTTTTGCAGACCTCCTGCTTTACTACAGCTTGTCATCACAGCAGTTTCTGCAAGGCTCTTGCTACAGCCCCGAGTTCCCACCAGGCTTGGGATTGGAGCTGGGTTTGTAATGAGTGGCTGCAACCTCTTGCAGAGCAAAGGTCCCTTTCTTGCAGCACGTTGCAGATACCTGGGTCCCAGGTTTGGCCCAGTCCCAGAGCTGATGTTGGTGAAGGTAATAACACAGGAATGCTCCTTTCTCCCTTTTGGAATTACATTTTTAGTCAATTTTTCCCACCCTCTGCCCCTGGGAGAAATGCAACCTTTGCCTACTGGAGGAATCTTGCAGTCACAGCAGTTTCTTTTAATAAGGTACTTTTTTTAAAGAAAGGAACAATTAAGAAATAATGAAAAGCTAACTAAAATTCTTAAAAGCTCCTCATTTTTACCCAAGTCTCATACTGACCCCTTGAGGGAAGACCCACAGACTTATCAGAGAGTTTGTAAAGTCTGGCAGCCTCCTCCGTGGGCAAGCTGGGCTGTTCCTGGCCAGCATGAAGCCTCCAGGTCACCCCTGTTTGGGAAACCACCCCCGTGCCCCTAAAATTGCTCACAAATCCTGTCTGCCACTCAGTTACTCTCCAGTGCAGGTGGCAGTGCTGGTGTTCCGTTACTGATACTTTTAGGGAGCATCCTCGTGACTTTTTCTTGCTCAAAAGGAGTCCAGAGGGTCAGACTTTCTTTCTAGGAGATGGGGATGAGCATTTGGTGGTACAGCCATCATCCTCCTCCAGGGATAGCAAGGGGGAACAGGAGAATCTTGAAGGCCTGGAAAGCATCCATATGTGCCATTGCCTCTTTCTCATGACAATTTTTTCTTATGGCTAAGTGATAAATGGCACTTTTCTGTATGCCGAGGGTTGATTTCTGCTTGCTGAAGCTGAGGAGTGGGATTGCTCCCTGTGGTTTCCCCCCTCTCACAGTGCCTGCTGTGAAAACGTGGGGTGATACAGAGGGTTGGGATTGAAATCTTGCTCCCCTGCAGAGTTTTACCATTTTAGTGCAAATCTAGATGCTATGCTTTCTCCTCCTGTCTTGGCCTTCTGCAGGGTGGTGTGATCTCTTAAATAAAACCTGATTGCCTTGTCTGCACATGAGGGATTACACCAAAACAACTAGAGGTCTGATGATAAGGTCTATAGAAGTGCCAACAGCACTTGTCATGATTTATTACTCAGAGGGGTTTTAACTCCTGGTTTTGTCAGCAGGTTGATAGGGAAACATGGTGTTTTGGCCTCCGTTCCAGTCTGCTGGGAGCTGTGGATGTGCTCACAACCTGGGGCTGTGTGGTGCTTCACAGGGCACCTTTCTCCCTTTTTTATCACATGGGAGAGTTGCAAAATGACAGTTAACAGAGGCCTGTCAAACAGATCGTGGACAACTGCGAGAGCATTAGTGCTGAGATACAGTCCATGGAATCTAAGGAGTCCAATAACTTCAGCTAAGACTAGAGAGCTTGCGGGGGGAGATCACATCTTTTATTAAGCCTCTCTCCCTGCATCACCTCTCAAGCCCCAGAGCCCCCATGCTGTTACTTCAATTGATTTACATGAGCAGACTTACCTTCTGAGAGGCCTCCAGAGATTTATCTGGGTGATAATAAAGCTTTTAGGAGAGTAGTCAATGTCCCAAATCAAAAGCAAGGTAATTAGTGGATTAGCAGGGTATTCTGCAAGTACCTGCTTAGCATCTTTGGGCCTGGGTCCTCTTCTCTGGTGGCACTTTGGCTGCTGAAACAACCTGATGGCCTGATTCTGACACCTGCAAGGCTTTGGAGGAGCTGGAAAGGGAGGCGGTTGAGAAAAGCAGTGGAATTGCATCAATGGCCTCACCATTATTATGCAAAGCAAAAATGAAATGCAATGGCATTCTTCCTCTGCAGAAGTAGAGGAAATCAGTTTCAGAGCTATTTGTATTTTGGCAAGGGCTGGATCAGTCCCTGAACTCACCTGCAGGCAGCAGCATATGTGCTCAGCAGTGGCCCCAGCCTGTCCCTTTCTTCCCTGGTGCTCTCAACCAGGCAGATGGTAGCAGGTCTCATTCAGCCACACTTCACAGGACCACGAGGGCTTACACAAAGAAATAGCTGCTTACATGGGCTATTTCTCTTTGGGCTACCAGAGAAGGGCTTGCTCATGTGATGTTTGCTGTGGGGAACTGTTTTTATCCATCTTCACAGACAATGTGCCCTCAGAGAGGGGAAAAGAAGAAGGAAATTTGGGGAAGTCCCCATATTTCTCCTGACCACCCTGATTTTGAGTCTGGACAGTGATTAAATAGTATCATAGCTGCTTACTTGCTGGAGAGATGCTTGTGGCATCTCTGGAGAGAGCCCAGGCTGCCCTGGATGCAGGAACCAGAGCTCTGCCAGCTGTGGCTGAGGTGGCCATCAATGATGCTGAAGGTGACTGCTACAGGAATCATGCAAAGCCTGACCACTAGAAAGAAAAAAAAGCTGATAACTGTAATGGATTTCAGCTAAAATTTCATCCATGGAACCCACTGAGATAAAATGAAAAAACAATTTGTTTTTCTCTTTTAAAAGTTAATTGTATGACTTGAAAATGCTGGTTGTGGAGTACAGAGCCTGAAGTTTTAGAGGAAGGACTGATCTGCAAAAGAGCAGGCAGCACCCTGGCTTGGTTAAGACAATTTTCTCTAATTCCCACATACTGGCCCTTTGTGTTTGTGGTATAATTCACATAAAGGATCCTCCCCTCTCTGGTCCCAAGTCACTAGGAAAAGAGAAAATGTTCTCAATTCGAAACAGTGCTATGTGGCAAGGGCAGGGCAAAAAGACCTCAAAACAGATGAGAGTAAAGTCCAATATTTAGATGTTTGAAGATCTTCATTTACGTTCAGTTTCTTGCCCTGCCATTCGTTAGAAGAGCTGTTGCTCAGTTAGCCTAATAGCACAACAGAAAGTGTAGATTGCTTCTGGGCTGGTTTGCTACTGATTTACAGTGCTTTTGTTTTCCTCCCAGAAACCCACCCAGAGTGTAACCCCTCCCTACGATCTGTGTTTAATTTGAGTACATGTAGGCAATGTTAGATGAAATGGAGAACTGCTGACAAGTGTCTGGGATGAGGGGAGACCATGAGACAGTTGATGCATTTGGGTAACATCCCCAAGAGTTTTTTGGCATAGAAATGACATCGGCTCATTTCCCAATCTTCCCACCCAGGCTGTGGTAGAGGTCTGATGGCATGTCCCTCTCAGTTTTCTGTCTTCCCACAGGCACACAGGCTGCTAAAATACAGAATAAGAGATCACAAAAGAGTACACAATAGTCTTATCCACAGGATGTTTCCATTGCATATGGTCTTTATCATAGTTATAGCACACAGAAGGTGTTCTGAGCACTTCCCAGGAGAAAAATGGGAACATTCCTCTGTTTCCATGGTGTCTCTTAGAGGCACCTTATTTCTGTGTTGGGAGGCAGGTTGGCTGACTGCCATATACAACGCAGGAGGGATGACCTGAGGTACCATGGGAGTCTTGAATTGGATACCGGTTGTGAACAGTCTGAATTTGGGGTTGGATAATTCCACACCCATCTGAACTCTTGTCCCCACAGGCAGCCATGCCTGGTGGGGAGCTGCTGAGGTGAGGACCCCACTTAGCACCCTCCTGGTCCCAACAGGAGTGCAGGACGAGGTGAGAGGAGTCCCAGGTCAGTGTCCCAGCTCCTGGTGAATGAGTCAGGACCAGCTTGCTCCCTATTAAGCAATGCAGAGTACAGCTCTCTCTTAACTGTCTCGGGCACATCCAAACATGTGATAACCTTAAAAATACCTGGTTTTCAGCCCGCCAGGCAGGGAAGTGCCTAGGCAACCATGGGGGTGTGTGTGTACGTACACGGCTGCCTCCTCCAAAAGGCAAAACAGCAGTCCTTCCAGGAACTGGCAGCGAACAAAGCCCCACATGGCTCCAGGCTGCTTTTAATTAGCCAGAGCCACCCTTTAAAGAAGTTCTGCCAAATGCACTAAATCGTTCCAGATTTTATGGCATGAGGCTCTGTGCTGCTGTACATGAACTTGGTGGTGCACAGGCATCTGACCCCAGCCCCAGGACACCTTTTCAGCTCTTCATCTGGCTTCTTCCACTGCCACAGGGGTAGGAAACTGCTGGTGACCACGCTGGTGGTTGTGGGCTGAGCTCTGCATATTGAGAGACAGAAAGATGGGCTGAAGGGACCCTGTTGTCCCTTCTGCTTTTCAGATCCAATGCTGTCTGGAGGGCTGATGTACCCTTGATATTTCCACCACCCTTGGTGTGTTTGAAAGACCTGTGGTGGTGGTGCTGAGCACAAATCCTGCTGCAGCATTTGCTTAGCTGGACAAAGATTTATTTGGAAGACCCTCGCTGCTGACTCTTGGCCAAGGGCCAATGCCATGTGTTTCCCAGTCATGCTGGGAAGGTGCACCTACCTGGCTAGGGCTAACTCCATAGCGTGCAGTACATGTAGGATGTTGCTGCTGTTGCTTCAGGGTGGGTAGGAGAGGTGGGACTTTCATAGAGCTGGTCACATTCCCTCTGTGTTAGTACAGAAGTGGCTGAGAAAGCACTTGTGTCATGGCAAAATCACCTTCCTCAACCCAGGTTCCTCTGCTCAAGGGGCTCCCACAGGTATTTAGGTCTTGGCCTCCAAGGAGAAGCATCGAGGCTCATGTTCTTGTAAAGAGGATATATTATCTTACCAACCCAAGGCAAAACAAAATGTGCAGCCCAAAGAAGCAGATCATGGATGCTTTTTGATCCAGCCATGCTTATTATTCATGCTTGTCCCACAATTTTACAACCTTAAAGAGTGGAGGTGCTGACTTAAGCTGGGAAGATGTTCAAGTCTGACTCCTGGCACCCTGCTTGCAGTAACCCACTGAGGCTATTTGGATGCTTGTGACTGGATTTGGAAAAGCACAGGGAAACAAACATCTGAGCTGGGTGCACCTGCTTGGATTTTCCTAGACCTTGGTTTGGGCCAACTGGTTTGGGGTATACATTCAGAATAAGTCTCCCACAAGTTTTCTGGGCCAAAAGCAGCCAAAATGAGTGAAGGTGGTCCCCAAATTCTGTGTTATTCAGCCCATTTATGGGAGCAACCAAGCCCCTCTGTAAATCCACAAGTCTGTAGATGTGTTAGGTGTTCTTTGTGTGTACCAATCCATGCTTAGTGTTGGTCAGCAGTTAAGAAGGATGGTTTATGTGGACCAACAATCCTGGACCAGGATCTATCTTTGGTGCACACACTGCTCCTACAGGCACTGTGGGCAGATCCAGTCTTTGGGTTAGTCGTTGGCCCAAATCAACCTTGAATCCAGAGAAACTTCTTTTCTTTCCACTTCTCTCTCTCCCCTGACCCACCTGTGAGACAGATACAGAAAAAGATGGAGCAAACCACTTATTCAAATCAACAGGCACCAGAGTCCTACTGGCAGCTGGCAGGCTGCACGCCTGTAATGCTGCCTGTAACTGGATCAGCCATTGCAGCTTGAAGGGAGATCAGATCTCTCAGTTTGGGACCTCGTTTCTCCCAGCCCATGCATTTTGATATTTATTTTCACAAACAGCAAGCCAAGTTGGCTCAGAGGCAGCAGTAGTTCGAATCCCTAATGGAAGCTGCAGACGGAGACTTTCAGAGCCCATCTTGCCTCTGCCAGCCAAATTCCCCTGGAGAAGTGTCCTTGCCCATTCTGCTTGGCGAGGAGAGGCCACGCGGTGCCAGGCTTGGCTTCACCACTGGCCCTGGGAGCACGAAGCCCCTTGCAGCAGCTAATGTGAAGTGACAAACCAGAGCAGCCAGTTTGGAGGGACTGGGAGTATATGGTTTTGGTGTGACCATTTGCAGCTGGTGCTGCTCAAATCCTTGCAGGTGCCTCTGGCAGCTGATGCAGCGACCACCTCCACTCGCTGCCCCAGTTCGTGGTTGTTTTCTTTGACAAACACTGCTACAACTGTTAGTCCACTTATCTGTAAAATCACTGAAGGTAGGGAAAAATATGCTAAGGGAGAAGCAAGTTTCTGTGACACAGCTTCATGCAAAGGGGAAATAATACGGCTGAAAATCCAGGTCTGAATTTCTGCCCAAAAAAGTTAAGAGCGAGCAAGCATAAAAATATTTCCTGAGATCTGAAAGCACTTAATGAACTTGTTCTGCAATATTTTTGCATTTCCTAGGTCACTGGGGAACCTGTAGAACTACTAGCTGCTGCAAGGGGGAATGTCAGTGCAGTGTTTTGAGTTATTGAGACAAGATGTGGGATAAAGTGCAAGCTAGTACTTACACACTGTTATCCTCAAACTGACACATCTTCATCCCACACAGGGGTAGCAGGAGAACTGCCCCATTCTGCAGATGATAAAAGCAAGGCAGGCATGTTAGGAGATCCCAGTCCAGTGGAGACAATTCTCTTTGATCCAGGACTTATCCCCACTGGGATTAGAAACAACCGTCTGAACACTTCTGTAAATAAATTTATTTGTCTAAATCCTGTTCCCTTCCTCTTCCCCCTCCGTGACTTCCAGACTTGTTGCACGGGCAGTGCCATACTCTGAGCGAGGAGATACATTCAGATGGGTGATGCCTGATCAGCTAGGGTTTGGTTGTTTGATCAAACCAAAGTGTGTTGGTAGTATGAAGTCTGGCTGCCTTCTTCAGGTGCACGGTGACACATTCGTTGCCCCCAAATGCAATGAGTTTATTGCCTCCATTTGTCTTTATTTTATACCCCTTTCAGAGCACGTTCATTTGTTTGGCTGACTTTTTGTCTTTCCAGAGCCTTTAAACAGGGTCTGAACACTGTTATGTTCTTCTGGATGTCTGGGGTTTTTTATTGTGGAAAAAATTCAGTTAGTTGCTTAAGTGGACGGTAGTCGGGGAGAGAAGGGAAGGAAAGTCAAAGTGGAGGAACAGCTTGTACTGACATTGGCTGAGGACAGGAGTAGAAAGTCAGATGCTCTATGTCCCCATTTCCATTATATGGGGAAGAAGTCCTGTTTCAGAGCCTTTGAAGCGTGAACATAGCAGCCACATTCACATGAAATCCTCCATCTCATTGCAGAGCAGGAAAGCTCTTTTCTGCCTTAAAAGCATCATCTTGAGGTGTGTAAGAGGAAGTAAGGAAGGGGTTTGGCCACAGCAGTCAGGGGGACCTCTGCCAGATGCCAGCCTATGCTTTAAAAGAGCTCTGAGGTCTCAAAGGGGTGGGAGAGGTTTTATTCATGGCCTGTAAAAATGCCTTAAAGTGAGAATCTCTGTGTACGTGGCTTATCTGTGGGAAGGAAGCAGGCAGCTTATTCTTGGCCCGTAAGTACCTCTGTTGGGGAGACAGCTGTAAGAAGAAACAAAGAATAAATGAGAAAAAATTAAAAAAACCCCACAGAAATAGGAAATGAAGAAATAATCCACCAAAATGTGCAACCAACAGATGTGGTGAAATCTCTGTCATTTACAAGGCTTGAGTCAAGCTGGGAGATTGTGGTGGGTCTGTTAGTCAGAAGAAGACATTCTTCTTTTGCTGCTTGTCTCTGGATGAAGATCCATTGAACGGGTCATGATGTGCCTCCAGGAGTTCATGGGATTTCAGAGCACTCTGCCCCTGCCCATTTCTTACTGCTCCAATTGGGTAGCAATGGTGCAAGTAGTGACTTGCTTCCTCTAGAGAGGCTTTTGATCTCACACACGTTTGGGTGAGCAGCTCCAGGAGGTACCAGGTAGCATCCACAGCCTGCCTACATCAGCTAGATTTGAAAAGACAACCTGGAGGTGAATTTTTCTGAAAATCCCTTGTAAGTTCCCTGGGCCCTTCAGACAGCTACACCATGCTGGACCTGAATGTAGGTGCTGGGAAAAGCCTGTGGATTGGAAATGACCCATTTTAAGAAGTCTCCAGGGAAATGTTGTTACAACCATCAGTGATTTGGTTTCTTCCCTTTTACATGTTTGAGGCTCAGTCACGTTTTGTCTGAGTTCAGCAAACACTTCACAATCTGTCCCTTGAAGTCCTAATGAGCCTGTGTGTTCTTAGGTCTCTATTTCAAAGGGCAGCGGAACAAATGTGATTCTTGGTGCTTATCCCCAAGGTGCAGAACTGTAGATTAAACGTGTCCTGGAAATAACATTTTATGCTCAAATGTCTAGAATCTGCTGAAATAGAACTGGGAAGAGCCCTGGTGCTTCCAAGCCAGTGGCACTTTGGAGCTGCTGGAACTCCTTACAGATGGTGGTTGCCCCAGAAACACATTACAGATGTTGAGGGTGTGAATGAGCAGACACCTTCCATCACAGCATCAGGACAGAGAAGGGCTAAACTAAAATCCCAGACTGGAGCCATCCCTGAGGCATTCACCTGCCTTGTTCTGTGTCACAACTTCAGGACTGAGCTTTGGTTCCTGCTCCTTGTCAGAAAGGTTTGAAACAGAAGCCTCTCGTGGTCCCTGCCAGTGAAGGGGTGTTTATCACGCTCTGCTAACTGCATTTGCCATGGTATTTACAGCATTCCCTATGGTTTGAAATGGAGAGAGCTCAGGTTTGCCCAGGGCTGATTGTGTTCTCTAACCTCCTCCTAAGCCCACACACATCTTTAAACATTACCATACACATTGGAAGTGCCCAGGATCGGGCTCAGCCCCACGAACCCCCAGCTGGGTGGGAACGTGGCTCTCGTGGTGTTAATGCTTGCTCTCAGTGTCTAGCAGTAGTAGCTGGTCCCTTCCTCTACAGATTGTAGGGAACTTTTCTTTTTTCTTTTCTTTTCTTTCCTTTTCTTTTCTTTTCTTTTCTTTTCTTTTCTTTTCGTTTCGTTTCGTTTCGTTTCGTTTCTCACTCACCAGCACCCCCAGGTCCTTCTCTGCAGGGCTGCTTTCCATCCACTCATCCCCCAGCCTGTATTGATATCAGGGGTTGTTCCAATCCAGGCACAGAACTTTGCACTTGGCCTTGATGAACCTGGTGATGTTCACACAGGCCCACTTCTCCAGCTTGTCCACGTCCCTCTGGATGGCATCCAGTCCCTCAGGCCTCTCAACTGCACCATTTGGCTTGACCATGACTATGACTTGGTCTCACTCTCTGCTTTTCCTGGATATAGCAGTTCTGGGCTTAAATTCAGCGGATTCTGCAAAAGTCCAGAGCTTGCAACAAGCCCTACAGCCTGCCTGGGGTCCTCCTTCCATATCTATTGCTGTGTGGAGCAGGTGGCTTGAATTTGGCTGCAGTTTATGATGCTTTTTGGAGTCTTTATCTTCTAGTTTATAAAGCTTTACTGAATGCATGTAAGACATTGAGCTTTATTTTGTGGATTTAAATCCAATCTTCTAAATTGCTTTAAAGTAATTCCTTGTGTTTTAAAATTCCAAAACCCCTGGCCCCTCTTTTTTAAATACTTGTGGTCAATTACAGGCTGATTTAGAAAATGGTGCAAAATGTGTAAATGAAACTAAAAGCATTTTTCAAAATGGTGTTTGCAGAAAAAAAAACCAAACCAACAACAAAAAAACCACAAAGTCATGTACTTTACCAATACTCTATTGGAAGGGAAGAATATCTCTGACTGTAGAAAGCCTTAGACTCCAAACCCTACAGTAACAACCAGAACAAGCTTTCTAATCCAGGCAACATTGTTGGAACCATCATGTATGATGACCTTTTCACATGGGGCTCTTTGAATTACTTCAACATGGATTTTAGGGCCTTTTCTGTTTGGTCTCCAGGTATACACTCTAGATGGGACTCTGAACATACATTTTCTATGCATTTTCTGTATAAATATTCTGGTTTGGGGTTGACTTCTGG
This sequence comes from Merops nubicus, assembly GCF_000691845.1. Classification (NCBI taxonomy): domain Eukaryota; kingdom Metazoa; phylum Chordata; class Aves; order Coraciiformes; family Meropidae; genus Merops; species Merops nubicus. The sequence continues at coordinate 14,177 of NW_008628812.1, forward strand.
GTTGGATTTTTTTAAGCAGTAATTGAAAGGAATTAAGGAGCTTGTCTGCTTCAGCATTGCTCCCAAAATGTGGGGCAAGACTGACTTTATTGCATACAAGTCTCTAAAGTGCTGCAGCCAACAGCAGAGTGGGACGCAGGAGTCCTTTTGACACGTGCTTCAGTATCAGAAGCCCTGAATTGGTGCAAAATAGTGGAAAAGGTGGAAAGTACAAGTTGGGGCTACAAAAGAAGTGGGAGATATGTTATGGTTTGGTTTGAAAAGTTTGAAATGGAAATAAAACTACATTCGAGTGAAGCAATGAATGAAATAGCTAAATATATTGTGCTTTGTGTTGTCCACTTAGAGGAAGTGCACTGAGTACTTCCACCTCATTGCATTTCCACTGAAACTCCCACTGACTTTAAAGGAAAAGGAGTCATATGTTAAGGAATATAGTCCATTTTCTCTTTGTCCTGACTTTGCTTCTGGGATCTTTGTCTGTGATGGAAAAAAAAATCGTATGAGACACTTTGGTCTCTTTTGTGCTGGATGAAACTAAAGATGCTGTGCAGAAGAGCCAGCCAAGCTGTTCAGGGGCAGCTTTTGTTGCTTCTGTTCAGGGGCTTGAAGAGAGAATTGCCTCATGCCACGCAGAGGAGACATGCGTTTGTGGAAACCTCTCCACTTTTGGAAAAGGAAAAAGGCAGAAGATAGGATTATTTCTGACCACCATGGAACAAGCATGGTGTCCCAAAGAGCCTGAGAAGATCTGCTCGTCACAAACTCAAACCTCATATTGGTTTATATTGCCTCAAACCGTCCTTTAGAATTTGTCATTCCTTACATGGCCCCGTTTCTGGGGAGAGCTGAACTTGGAAGTAGAAGATCTAACCAGACCTAAAAAGCTTGAGCATCATCTTTCCAAATCAAAGGATCAGTTAGCCAGGTAGCTGCAGCAGTCTCAAGGCCTAGCTGACCTCTTGAAGGGAACAGTGAGTCGTGACACGTTTAACATGAAGGCCCAGCAATGCAGCAAACTTGAACTTTTCCAGGACATGAAGTTCAGAAAAAATGATATGGTTTGTTCTAGGAGGTTTGCTTAGTTCAGCTGATCCCCAGCCTTTCAGCTGCAGGCTCCCCAGGTGCTGGGTTGCTGGGATGGTGGATGCTGCAGGAGTCAGGGCTTGTTGGATAAAGGATTTCTTAGACAATCTCTCTCACACATTAATACCTACAATGTAAACACATAGATCAGGGTTTGGTTACCTAACCATAGGATCCTTATGCCATTTGAAATGCCCTAGGCTGGCCAAGACCTTTCTGCAGGGCTGGTAGATATGTCACAGGGCTTATGGAAAACTCTAAACCATCTGCAGTGGTAGATGGCAGGTAGGAACCTGCCTGCAAATGCTCACCACCAGAAGTATGCACCACCTGAAGTGAGGATAGACATCTCCACTTGGGCAACTGGATCTTCTCTTCAGAGTCAAGTGTCTAATCTAGAGCTGGATCCAGACCTGGACGACATGAAGTGGAACAAAGATCTATAAAAAGTATTTTTTTTTCCTGCTCATCTCAAAAAGGTTTTGAATGGACTTGGCTTGAAGAATCAAAGTCATCAAGAAAAAAAAAAAAAAGCAACAGTACTGAACAGTTGTGGTTTTGGATGGGTTTAACTGCTTTTCCAGTGAAGGGGAACTTGGGCCTGGAGTGCCAGTGAGATGGAGAAAGCAGATTTTCACCTGGCATGGCATCATGCCCATTAAGTGATGATCTCAATCTTCAGAAACCACAAAGTGAAATCCCATGTGAATTGGAGGCACTCTATAAAGGAACGTTCTGAGAAATCACTGGGACAGTGACTAGAATTTATGGGGTCCTTCAGCATCGCTTTTCCTGTGCCAACAGCCACAAAGGAAAGCTGTGATACCAGCCCCAAGGGCTGGAGTCCTGCAGAGGTGCTCGCTTGTGGAGTTCCATGTGTGGCAGTGGAGCAGATTCCCCCATACTCTCAACCAGGCCTCCCTTCTGAGTGCTTTTCTGGAGGGGCTTCTCTGCCTGCCAGCAATAACAGGATCCAGAGGAGACAAGCCTCATCCTCCAAAGGTCAGCTTTTATCAGTATCCCTCCCCAGCACAGTATTGGCCTTCAGAAATTCCCAGAAGTTCAGGTGAATGTTTAACCACTGTTAAACTGCTGGGCAGTGACATGGAGAGCAGAAATCTCTTTTCTGAAGAGATATCAGAAGAACCCGACGAGCAGTTTAATGGCTGAGAGGTCAGGACTGGGAAATCAGTGGATGTTCATCAACCACAGAGGTTTCACCCCACCTCTGGCCCTGGAGTTTCTCCTCTCTTGTGCTGGAAACCAAATCATCTACTTGGGAGACCATGCCTTTGTTTGACATGGGAGCAATGATATCGTTTACTGATTAAAAAAACCCACTTCTGTAGGAGAGCTGGGGTAACTATGTGTGTGACAGCTGTATTGTCATGGCCATTGCTCCTTCATCTGCCTGTTTTCCAAGGGGAACTAAGCAGGACCTTCTGGAGATGAATGTCTCCATTAGGGACTTCATTTATGGCTGTTTTGATTTTCTGGGATGACATGTTCAGACGTAGTTGCAAGCAGCAAACTCATGTGCCGTTAATGAATCACACACAAATGTTTAGAGGTAGAGAAAAAACAGAAGATAAGAGTAGGAAACCAGTTTTCTTAAAATCATTCTCAAAAGCTTCCACCAAGGTGACATGTGCACAAGTTTCTTCAGTTAATATCCTTGAGCCAAGCAAAGCCAACTTCCAAGCAGTCCACAAGATCAGTCTGTTAGGAAAGTGGAGGGATGACTTTTGCTCTGGTACTAGAGAGGTGACTTTAGTGACCTGTAAGAGATTTTCCCAGGCCCTCTTGGGTCATTCAAATGGTTGCCCCCACCACATCTCCCAGGAGGTGGGAGCTCCCTTCCAGCATCTGTCCCAGATTTTCCCATTGTTGGCAAAGAAGAAGGAAACAAGCAAGGAGGAAGGACACAATGTCTATGAAGGAAGAATGTCCTGGTTTGAGTTTGAACAAAACTAATTCTGTTCAGTGATTTTACTTGTCAGCTCAGTCTCTTCTAGATAGCTGCACTTTATGAAGTTAACAGCAGATTTTTTCAGATGGTATCTACTAGCAGTGATAACATTCAATGAATACAGATACAACAAAGGACTGGGGTGTGTAGAAAGGCTCCTGTGCAGACCAGGGTCACTGCTAAATCTTGTGTGCCGTGTCCAGGGTGCAGAAAGTAAAAGGCCACACCTGTGGGGAGGAGGGGACAGGCCAGGTGACCCCTACACTGACTGAGTGAGGGATTCCATCCATATACATCATATTCAGTATAAAGCTGAGGGATCACAAAGGTCCAGTTCTCCCCAGACTTTCCCCAGTGCCCACTCCACAGCATCGTACATGTCATCAAGGGGCTGGGCTCCATACTGGGTTTGTATATGTTTGTATATATTTCATTTTAGTATTGCTATTTTCATTAAAGCTCTTTTAGTTTTCCAATCTGTAAGTCTTTCTCCATTCTACCCTTTCTTTTCCTCTTTGGGAAGGGCAAGGGGTTAACAGAGAGCATCTGTCACTCATCTAGTGGATGACCTAACCTTAACAGAAAAGAGCAAACATGATGTGAAAATTGGGTTGCCTATGTCTGCCACCCAGACCTGGTCAGTGATGACCCAGACAAAGATGAGCTTCAGATCTGAAATGGTCCTTGCCACTTGGTTGGTTGTGAAAGCTGAAATGAACCAGTTGCATTGGTGTTTTTCACATACAGTAGAAGACTACCAGCACTTCCCCCGGGCCCCCAAAACCACCAGCACATCAACACCCATCTAAATAAGGTATCCCGAGAAGAGTGTAAGAAGAGGGTAATGATATATATGGTGATTACTG
>NW_008628812.1:18128-62291 GCF_000691845.1 Merops nubicus
TCTCCAGTGTTTACCAGGTGGCTGAGTCTCTGTGGTGATGTAATTCCCATATATTTAGTTGTTTTTATATAATCGGTGACTTTCAGTGGATTTATACTTCATGAAGCTGTTTGGCCTTCTCTTGAGAATCACCACTTTTTGATTGCTTTGAAAATGGTTCCTACTATATCATCTGATAGCCCCAGTTCTTCTGCTGGAAGACTCTGTCAGTGTCTGCTCCCTCCATGGCACTCATGATTGTGTAGAGCTCTATCCTATAGCCTCTCACAGCACAGGACTCAAGGTTGCAGAGCATGCATGACGTCTGAGGCTCAGAGAAGGTTGTTTCTGGCCTGTCCTGGATGGGAATCAGCTACCACAAATGCTCTGTGATACAAGTCCATGAGAAGAGGGAGTAAAGCCCCTTCCCTGACTGTCTGGGACCTCCCACTGCTATTGCCACAGGGAAATTTCAAAGTTTTGCCTAGACTGCTGGAAGTGCCAACACGGAAAGCAAATATTTGTGTGTAAGACTTAACCCCAAAAAGATTAAGTGCAGATGGATGTCAATAGTGCCAGCAACCTGCAAGAGAAAGTGAAAACTGAGAAAGATGTAAAAACAGAACATAGTGTGGGAATAAAAAAAGGGAAAAAAAAAGAGAAGAAAGAATAAAATGCAAAACAGATTAGGAACAAATGAGGGAGAAGGAAAATTTCAGTGGGGCTTTTTGCTTTCCCAAGGAAGAGCAGCATGAAGACCAGCAAGAGGAGCACTGCTAGCAGGGGCTCATCAGTGTTAGCAACTTGGGGGGCTCCAAGGGTGAGCACTGAGTAGGGAGGGGTTAGGAACAGCAGCATGAGGGATGAAGCTTGGTGGGATGTTACATGGACAGTAGGTGCCTTTGGAAATTGGGAAGGGTCCTGGAGGTGAAGAGTGTCTTACAAGGCCTTTACTTCCCACCTTTTCAACCCCGGAAGTCAGTTTTTAGCCAGGGAAATGGTGGTCTGTGGGAAGAGGTTTGGTTTTGTGAAGTTTGGCCCATGTTCTGTGGGAGCAGAGCAGTGCAGTTTGGAAGGCATCCATCTCGGGAAAATCGTAAGTGGTAGGGCTGTCTAGACTAGTCAGGGAGGCATGAACAGATAACTGGAGGAAAATAGGAGAAGAAGAAAAGAAAGTGTGATTCCTCACCTAGAATTAAATTAAAATGTCAGGAGAAAAATGAATCAAAACTTCAAAGAATGCAAACAGAAGATGCTCTTAACTGAATTTATTCTAATGCTGCGAAAGTAGTTAACAAGGCGGGGGAGTTAGACATGCCCAGCGTCAGACTTGCATGGGGAGATGTGTGACAGGAATATTACAATTAATTATTATAAATCTCTTCACAACAACGGTGTGGGTAGCGTGCAGGGGTGAAGGTGGACCTCTCAGCCTGACAAAAATGTCATTGTTGGTTATGGAGTTGGTGGTGATAAAGAAGCAAACACTGTTTGGTACTTCGTTGATCACCAAAGTGCTAATTAGCAATTGCTAGAGGCCACCACGTTTCTCTGGAAAGTAATACCTCCTTAAACACCTGGGTGCGGTGTGAGTGGGAGGGTGGGGGGAAGCATCACTTACCTGGGAGACTGCAATTACAGCAAGGATTTCCTGACTCAGAAATCAAACCAGAACTGTTATGCCTTAAATCTTTTTTTTGACCTGCCACTGAAAGTTGGTAGCAATATACATCCACATAACCCAACTTCAATACAGGGCTTTTTTAAGGTGAAGTAGGTCATTAATCTTTAGTTTGCCAGGGGTCATGATGAACTCCCCACCACTGAAAAAAGGATTGGATCTTTCTTCTAGGAAAGACATGACCTGCTGAGGTTGTTTGGTAAAGCTAAGGGATGACTTTCAACAATTTTATACAGGAAGTCAGATCTGATCTGGTTTAAACAGAACTGATTCTTCTTGTCCTCACTGCTCCACACTGGACCTGAGCTTTCAGCATGTTATTTTCTAATTTGGCTAACTGCAAATGTGGGGCTTGGGGCTATACACCATGTAATGAAGAATTCAGTGCCCTTGCCTCAAAGCCTATCCTTAGGGCTTTTTCTCTCTGTGTGCCATAGGAAATGTTATATAGCCATGATTACAAGGAAATCTCCACCACAGGAGCGAACAAGAAGCAGCCCTGAAAGTGAGGTCATAAGGGGTCCAAGGCACCATTTTACAAGCTCAAGTATAGCTGAAGAGTCACAGTGAGGAAAAGCATTGCTGTATGGAGGCTGTCTTCTAAAATCACTTCAGAACAGGAGCTTTTTAAAGTCCCCAGTCAAATGCAATGCTGTAGAGCAGCTTTAAAAACAGAGAAAAAGTGAGAGGAAATACATCTCCCTCAGCAGTGACAGCCAAGTAGAGCTTGTCAGACCTGGGTTCCTTTAAAAATGTGCACTGAGCCTTTTCACACTCAGTGCTGTTTGCTGAAATATTAAGGAAATGGGAAAGCCTCCAGAAAACTGGTTCAACTCAGCTGACACCGTGAAGTTTAAAGAAGGAGCAGGAAGGAGACTGAGGTCTGCAGCACGCTGCTGACCTGCCACGGGCTGAGGACACGGCGATGGATCACGCTGGTCCCGCACAGCCCCGTGCTCGGAGTGTCCGACAGCTGTTGAAAGGGAGGCTGGAATAACATCTGCTCACAGCTGCTGCTGGGGTTTGGTTTTGGGTGTGATGGAAACAGGGAGAGGGATTTCTGAGGTAGTCTTCAGGAAGCTTTTGTCTCTGCTGACTACAAGGAGTGAGAATGCCCCAAAACACCACATTGCCCTTGAAGACGTGGGAAATCTGTGACAGTGAATTGATGACAATTTGTCTCTGCAGAGGTGTGTCCTCCTCTTCTGAACTTCTGCAAGCACACCAGGTGCTGGGTGTGAATTATTTGCGTGCTGTAGTGCCCACAGTGGTTTAGTGCATAACACATGTGCAAGATGAAGGCTAAGGGCTGCCTATCTGTGGTTGCTACAGACAAGCTTTGTCATGGCCATTACTGTAACTTCATTGTTTCTTTACCAAGATTTTTAAAGTCCAGGCAACCCACATCTTCATCACCATCCAAGCTGCAAAATTCTGCTCAGAGCTGGCTAGGTATAACTGCATACAGGCCCTTCTTGTGATTTCACATTGAGGGGAGTTGATACTAGAAGATACTTACATGTTTTTTCAGGTAATGTAGAGTTGATTACAGGATCTCTCCCTTTTCCTCTTCCCTCATATATAGTTTTGTGTAGATGTCATGAACTCGGAGTCATACACAAAAAAATAAATAAATGAGTTTGAATTCTGAAGCTGCTTTCAGATTTATTTTTTTTTTTTACTAAAATTTGCTTTGTTAGCTTAGGGTATTGGTCTGCTCTGATAAGTGGTAGAAGTGGAGGACTGCTTTATGAGATCTTTTCACCACTGTCTGGAATGGACTTGGGTTTGAGGTTGGTCAAAATACGAGGCAAATTCTGTCTGCAAACCCCAGGGGAGTCTGAACTGTGGGGTTCAGCCCAATAACTGAACCAATTGGTGTTTATGTTGAATCATCCCTACAGCTTTATTGATTATTGTTATGAGTGCACCGTTTTTATTCTAATTGTCTGAAAAGGCCTTTGAATAACTAAGCTTTGAGATGCCTGGGAAATACTCCCTCAGCAATCAAAGGCATGTAGCATGCATTTTCAATAGGCTTCACTAAATCTGAGTATTCAGATTAGTGGCCCAAGACAGGGGTTTACACCTACCCAGCAATAATATCACCAGCTTCTAAGGTAGATGCAAGCTGACGTTTGTCTGTTGGACAAATTACAGTTTCTTTAGCTGCTATCATATTACTTCTGTTCTCCTCTCTATCACAGTATCCAAACTGCTACCTGATCATGTAAGCAAGTCTTAGACTCGTTGCCTTGAGTCTATAGCAGAGCATCTCCTCTGATATATCGCTTCCCGCCCCCTCATACAAAGCAAAAGGTCAGGGAAAACTCAATTTCTTGCCATTTTTCACTAGAGCTGAACATCTGTGGCTTTGTCTATGTTTAGCCCATACCCAGGCTAAACTCTATCAGTTGTTCTATCCCATGGTGACTGTTCCCCAGCCAAGATGGGGTTTGAGAAAAGGAGAGGAAACTCATTGGCTGAAATAAAAAGGGATTTAATGAAACAGCAAAACTAATACCAGTACAAATACAAAGTAAACAAAGTCATACTCAGCCTAGCAAGTGTACAGTGGTCACAATGAGCATGACCAGAGTCCTCAGGAAGAGCAGCAAGGTCAGGAGGAGCCCAAACAAGAGACCCTCCCTCAGCAAAAAAATGTTCTGGTTCTGTCTGAGGGACTCACTTCACAACTGCAGTCTCAAGACGATTTTTAATTTGCTTTAAGGTGCAGACAGTCATTAGCAGAGCTGGGAGTCAATACAGGGATCCTCATAGCAACACACTTTTTCTTGCTTCTAGACATCTCCCTTCCTTCACATGTAACTCTGAAACCACTTTCCCTGTCTCTTTGCCTGCATTTCATGTGTGGTATTTTGGGGAAAGCTCATTACAGCCAAGCTCAAGTGTAGCCAGCACTTAGTTACAAGTGCAAACACATCACGAACGTCTGCCTTGCATTAGAATCTTTCCAGAAAGCACTAAAACACAGCCAAGGTGGCTTCGTGGGTTCTGTGTTCTCCCAGCACTTGTTGGTTCAACTGTTCTTAAAAAATGTGGGAGTTTGGGAGTGTGGATGTCAGCACTCGTAAGGATTTGCAGTGTGTCTAGCAGAGAGAAGTAGGCGGGTTGTTTTAGAGCCAAGCCAGCCCTCCTCTTTGCTCGAGCTTTCAAATAGAGCTTCAGGGAGAGAAACATAGTGAGCTCCAGTGTTAGATGGCTCTCCGGGGATCCCCCAGCTGCTCTTTCTGAGTTACAATTGGATTACACAGTCCCAGAGCAGCACTGCACATTCATCATCACCTCCTGCCCACAGTCGAGCTGCGAGGGGCCCCAGCCAGCCCAGTGCTGAGACCTCCAGAGCCTGGAGCCAGCTTGTCAGGAAGGATGGGAGGCGAGTGTGAAACCAGTTGCATTGCAGGCTGTCCAGTGGTTGTGAGGTCTGCTGTTTGAAGTTTGCCCAAGCTATGGAGCTCAGGGAAAACACCTGTGGGAATAGCAGCCGTCTTAGCTTTGTCAACAAGAGGATGTGTCAAATCCGTGCAACCCTCCTTTGAGGGAATGAACCTTGTGAAGTAGGAAACATGTAGTTTTGCTTGGCAAATACTGGTTTGGTTCACAGAGAGGTTTTGGTGCACACAGAGTAGATTCCTCCTGGGGGAAACACAGCCAGACTGCTCTAGGTGTCTGTCTGGTGCACACCAACTCCTAATGGGAACACAAAGGATCTACAGCTGGTCCTTCATACACCTTCTGATCCCCTTTTCCCATATATTTTCTCAACTCAAACACACCTAGAGCTTCAGCATGCAGATATATTCCTCTTGCTCCAACCAACTTGCAGCCAACAGCCCCAGCCTTTTTGCAGTGTCTCACCTGGAACCTTGAGTTTCAGGCACCCGAGTTTCACTGTGGGTTCTGGCACATGCAGGTATTCATCTCTGCTGCCTCTTTGCTCTTCACTTTGAGCTAGTCCACAGGCAGCTGCTCCAACCACCTTACTGCTCAGGCATGGGTCAGGCCATCACTGTTGCACTAATCTGTCATGGCAAATGTGACAGAAGGGATGAAGGAGTACAGCATTGCCCATGGCTTAGTAAGGGATTTCTGTGTCCTTTTGCTGGAAGACGTGACCATAACACCTTCCAGCTGACCAGCATCTGAGTTCTCTCAGCAGATCAGGAGTGTCTAAGGTATCACATCAAGGCATTTGCTCCTAAGTTTCCAAAAAGCCTGATGCCTCAAGAAAAACTCAGCCTCATTTTTGTTCATGGTCAAGTGCAACCTCTGCCTTGTTCTCATTTTGCATCCAAAGCATTTAAGGGATGCAGGTTCATCAACATGCTCACCAGTTTTTAGTAAGCTGGGGCTGAGTTTCTGCTTTCTGACAGCTCTGCTTAGACTGACATATATTCCTGCCCTTTCCTTCTCTGCAGAGATGGGTCTCCTCACTTCTATTGAAAACTTCCATGGTGTGGAGTCTACGTCTATTCCAGCACATATCAGGAATTACTTCATAAAAGTCATAGAGGAGAAGAGTTGGAATTATCTTCAGATTTTATAACTTGGCTAAAAAAATCTGGCTGCAAGCTAAAACTTGACACATAAATCTCAGCCAGGAAATCATTTAGTTTCTCTCCTTCCATCAAAACATCAAACAACTCCTCCCCCTCCCAAACACTTGAAAATTTCTTAATAGTAAAAGGCTATGTTAGGAGGGGATTAAATAAAGGTATGTTAGTAAGTCAGGATCTCTATGGTGGGGAGAATATGGAAGGAAAAGCACTTGAAATGATGCATTTTTTTTTTTTTTTTTGCTTCTTCACTAGAAATGCCTCACAAATATTCTGAGGCAGCAGTGTAGATCACCAGTTTGATTGCCTTTCAGTAACACTGGCTGCCACAAGAAGTGTATGTGCTGTATGCCAGTCCAGTGATGTACTTATTAACAGGATTAAACAGACCACGGCAGAGCTGAGAGATCAGTCTGGATGGGAATCAGATTAAACAAATTGGTCATCCAGTCTTTCCAGTTGTGTTTGTGTTGCACTTTACATGTGCTAACCCTAAACCATATCTGGTTGATGGAGAGAGTCCTCAAATACCTGCAGGACATGGTCTTTACCAATCCTTCCAGAGGCTTAGTGCCATGTTCTTGCTGTGCTCTTCACTAGCTCAAACTCACATTAATTTCTGTCCTAGGCAATGAGTGAGAATAAATATTTCCTTCTCTTCCTGTAAAAGCCCTTTGTGTGTTGTCCTGCTGGCTTTTCTGCTGGTTTGTTAGGTCCAGGGCATAAGAGGTGTGACCATTGGCATGCTGTTGTCCAGCTGCTCACACCTGTGTTGCCCCCATCAGTGAATGGTGCCTAAAGAATGATTGGTTTTGTAACCTGTGTTGCTGGAAGTTGTCCCTTTGGTAATGCTTGAAATCCTTGGTTTGGGGGCTATAACACCTACCTGTCTTCATCCTCCACTGGGTACATCTGGAGCCAAGCAGAAATCTGAATGTGTCCATGCCCTCCCTGATGCCCATTAGCAAGCTGGGATCATGCACCAAGCAGAGGGCACAGTTGTCCCATCTTGATGACAGGTAGTGACACTAACAAATGGTCCAGGTTTCAGCTGGTGAGATGCCATTCAGCACCCAATAAAATGGTTTTTGTGAGTGGTGAGATGACAGTCCACTGTTTCTTAGTCCTTTTCAGCATGCCAGGTGCTTTTACAATGCCACACCACTTCCATTAACCTGAGCAGGTCTGTCCTTGACCTGTGGGCCAACAGGATTTGCAAATAAGCATTAAAAATATAGAGAAAATAATCATTATTGAATGCCACAGAGGTCCCTCTATTCCCAGTGTTATCAGCTTCTGAGACTGAAGCCTTGAGTACAACACCTACAGCTCATTCTCCTACCTTCAGTATCTGATGGAATAAGGGCTCATGATTGCTGCACATTATCCAAGTTCTCTTTCTCTTCAAAGAAAATTTGAACTCTTTGTAAATCTTTTAGACACGCAGGGAGATTCCCAAAAGTGTGCAATGATGCTGAGTGGGATCTGTGATCCTCACAGCTTTGAAAATTCCTCCTGTCTGTCATGAACATGACACAGCACGTCCCCAAATCTCATGGATGTTGCTCAGGTATCTAAGCCAAATGGCCATGTAGCCAGGATTTTCCCTTTCTTGGATAATGTAGACTTAAATACCTTGATTATGACACAGATGCAACTTTTGTGTTACAAACTTTTATTGACTAAACATCTTAATTATTGAAAAGTCAATGTACTCCAGTGTTGGATGATTTATCCAAGATCCTTACTGGAAAATGGGTTTCCAGATGGCCAGAGACAAGGCTGCAGTGGTAGGCAGCACCTAGCAGTACTATTGATGGAAAAATGTGGTCTCTGCACTCAAATTCTGAATTTGCGGAGAAGCACTGGGACCATTCTGCATGAAAATAAAGTATGTGATCACAGGTCCTCACTCCCCAATTGCTCCTGTCCCCGCACTATCCAGACTTTGAATAGAGACCTTTCTGGTTTGGACTATAATGGCTCAGATTTACTCTGTAAATCACAGAACTCCTGTAATCCCCGTTTTTGGAGATGGGGAACTGAAGTGCAGAGAAACTAATCACTGGGGGTGCTTTTCCCCTAACTGATTATTGCCCTCTGCTGTGGAGACATCCAGTTCCTTTCCTCTGATTAGGACCTTCGTTTTATCTGCTGCCCTCTTTGATTAGGTGTGAAGTAGGCATGTTGCTTAATGGGAACAAGCTGTTCAGATAACGAAGCTCAAAATAATTGTGATTTTGTGATTAGGAAAGTGTCCTAGTTAAGGGACTAGACTGGAACCCAGGTTCTGGATTCCTCACAGTGGGAGTGGGATTTTTTGTCTTTTTATTGTTGGTGGTTGTTGTTGTTGCTGTTGCTGTGATGTTAGGCAGTACTTGTGGGGTTGGGCAGATGGTGCCTGGTGTGAATACTGTGATTGCTACTGTGGGAGGGGTGGGGGGCAATTCAGATCATCTTCTCTAAGGGCCTGTCCAGATCCTGGCTCTTGCTCTTGCTAAAGTGATGCAATACAAAGCTGGTGAAAGTGGAGATAACTTCTGCAGCAGAGAAATGAGAGAAAACCAACATGAATATCCTCAGTAGAATTTTGGACTGATAGCAAAAATTAATTTAACAATCAGATTTAAAGCCCTCATGTGCACATATGTACCCAAATGGTAACACAGACCTACAGGGTATACTTTTGCTACTTATCCCTAAGTATTTGGCCAGGAACAATAGCTGACTTTACAGGTAAGTGCAGAAAACAGCAGGATTTTACAAGATTTTGCAGACCACGGGGTAGTTATTAACAAAAAAGACAAAAAACAAAGTAGTGCATGATTGAGCCGTAGCTCGGAGGTATCGCCGTCTGCTCGCTGCGTGGTGGTGTGGCACTTGCTATGTAATTATTCACCCCAACACAATTATTAACCTGGGTTCAAACAGTTGAGAGCCACCACTGTAACATGAACAGTCAGTGGAGTGTGTGCTCTATAATTTAGATGCTCGCAGGGAAGAGTTCACCGCAGGGCATCTGTTAGCTCCATGGACATTTTGTTCAGCATAGCTGTGGCTTCAATCCTCCTTCTCCTGAAAACAGGCTGGAAAGGGGGCTCCAGGCCTGTGTGTGTGGGGAGACATGATTCACACTTACCTTCAGACCTTATTTTCCACGGGCTTTGTAACCATTCCTGTGTGAAAAGCTTTTCCTGGTATAAGACTAAGTTGCACAGCACGTGATGAGACTTTCTGATGTTTTCTGATCTGTGTGAAGCACAGCAAAGCATCAGGGGGAGACTTTGGCCATTAAATAGGATGCTGGCTTTCAAATATGACCCTGTATTTCCCTGACCTGAAATTTCTACTGGGAATTGAAATACTGGCTCAGGAACAAGACTCTGTCTGAGGGATTGTACTAGAGTGAAACAGCAGCTTTTGACTCCTATGGAAACAGCCATTAAAGCCTTGAATGCTTAAGGCTGTTTGAGCACAGGCAAGCAGGAGGGTGGTCCCCTAAACACCACATCTCTGCACCTTGAAGACTGGTAATTTGGCAAACCCTGCCATGCTCAGAGTAGCCTGCTGCCCATTTATTGCATCCAGGGTGGTCCTGGACTCTTGCAGGATTTACAGCCCACGTAACAGCCAGAGCTGTGGACAAGCTGCTCTGAGCTGCCCAGTGGGACGGGAATATCTGTGAGTAGCTGTGAGCTCCCGTCAGCCAGATGTTAGTGCTTGGAGCCTGTTACTCAGGGCTGCTGATTAGTCTCTGAGGCATTTTGCCTTCTTGGTTCCTTTCTCAGCATGCTGACATTAGCCAGAGAGTGCCTGCAGATCTCAGATGTTTGGGTTTTCCATCCCTTTGTCTTTGCTTCTTCGACCTCACCAAAGCTTTTCCACTTCACTGCTGTGGCAACCTGTGGCACCTGGGTGTTTGGATGAGGGCTGAACCTGTGCATCTCCTCGTTCATCACCTCCCTCAAGGCTGCTTGCTCAGGGTACTGCAAACAGCTTCTTGCTGACGTCTCCTCTTTGCTCTGGGCTTGCAGAGCAGCTCGGAAGTGGATGCAGATGCCTTTCCTTGAGCCCCTGTGCTTCATCCAATCTGATTTCAATGCTGCTGCTGTTGGTTCCCTCAGGGTTCCCCAGATCCCTTACTGCTTGCAGGGACAAGCTGCATTAGAGCCTCTTGTCCCACTCCTGCTGTGGCAGGGGCATCTCCGGCTGCGTGCGGATGCACCGTGTCAGAGTGGTTGCCACACTACTCAGCTCTGGTTTAGTGCCTGCTTCACTGCTCTAAATTAGTTTCTCTGATTCATTCTCCAGAGGTATTTCTGTCTCTCCATTGTCTGTAGAAAGAGCCCAGAAAACCAATGTGTCCTACCCAGCATCTAGGTTAGGTACATTGTGTAGGGTGATGCAAAGACTACCCCAAGGGACCCCCCAGGCACAGATAAACACAAACTTGACAAATGAATTAAAACAGCTCTGGTCATTCCTATGGATGTTCAGGAGCAATGTGGACACCTCCACTTCCCAGCAGCACTGGAGGACAGCAGATTGCCCAGGGGCACCTGCATTTGCTCTTTGAAAACCAGCAGCAGTGCATGCTCTGGGCTCCCAGCTGAGCCGCAGCCAAGGAAATCCTATCTGTTTGTAAAGGCAGCCGAGCTGCAGCAGCTTCTGTGAAGTATGAAGCCAAGGCATCCAGTGTGGAGGGATTTATAGGGCAACGTGACTTTTATAGACGTTGTGTTAACTTTAAATATTTGCCTTTCTCAGCACGGATTCTCCTTCTGGGCATAAAACTTTCCTAGGTATGATATATTTGCTGGAGAGGAGACACAGACTCCACTTAACATAAATGTGCCCATTTCTGTGCTTTCTTGAGAGGCAACATTTAATGCAGTCACACCATGGCCCTTTGCTGATACACACCCTCAGCCTGCTGGGATTTGTTCTGCTTATCTCTTTCCCCATTTTGACTTAGAGGTGAAAGAGAAGTGAAGGGTTTTGCATATTGTATCTGAAATATATTTTATTATATATTTTCTGATCCCAGTCCCTCACTTCTCTTGCCCACAGAGGATTTAGGCACTGAGCATTTGCACTCTGAACTTGCTGAATGGTACATGAAGCCCTGGCATTACCTTATCCACCTGGAAGTTTTGAATTCATTAAGCCTTTAATCAACCTTGTTTTACTGTTTCTATGTGCCCCCCCCCCCCATCCTCCTATAGCCCACATCTCCCACTTGTTATTTTGCACACCTAACAGCTATGTTTAATCTAAACCTCAGCTTGCAACCATCCATTCGATGCCTGCCACACCAGAGCATCAGTCACCTCCAGGGAACTCCTACAAGTTGTAATGCATTAGTCTGAAGTAAACCACACTTAAAGTGAACACCCCAAACCAGGTATAACTCTGGTTTCAACCAGTATTGTTCTCATGCAAATTGATATTGGTAAAGATAAATACATTTCCTTACCAGCTGATGCTGGTTCTCAGCTTCAGCTGCATCTGGGGATGGTGTATTTGAATATATTGTGCTTCTTTCACTGCTACCCTGCTACAGAGTTTATCCTGCCTATTTAACAGGACCCTTAAATCCAAGGAAGTTTCCAGGAGCTTTTGTAACACGAGGGAGAGGTCAGCTTATTAAAAAACCAATGCCAACATTTTAATAAATAGGAGCAAAGTTTACTCCTATTGCAAAGTAAAAGGAGCTGCTCTAATCAGCACTTTATTTCCCTCCATTCCCATCAGTGAGAGGGGAAAAACACAATACACCCTGTTCCTGGGTCTTGCTGGTTTTATCCCTTCCTTGGTATTTAATTAATTCACTCTGTGTACATGCAGGGGGAATGGTGACCTAATCCTATTGAAATACAAGCCAAGTAAAACAAGTTTAGATGGAGACACAGTCACACAGCAACTTTCAGTTGGAGAAAATATACTTGACACAAGGTATATTGGCAAAGTAGTTTTAAGCGTATCAGAACTCATTAGTTTGCAATAATAATACTAGGTGGGAAAAAGCTGAGTTGGAAATTAAAGTGGATAGCTGTGGAAATAGAAAGTTTCTGCACATGTTATAGGACAGAAGAAAAAGCCTCTTACAGAGACTTTTGAAGCCCAGTTGAAACTGCAACTCTAGCTCTGAGAGAGAAATGAGAAATAAAAGCAAAAGCAGTCATTCAGTCATTTTCAGCATTCAGGCAGAGCAAGCTGCAGAAATCCATGAGCTAGCCTGGCTTGTAAGGTCGACTTAAAACTGTGTTTGTTCTCAGCACCTACATTGCTTTTATAAAAAAAAAAAAAAGTTGCCTTTTTTTTTTATCAGCTCAGCATAGTCGAGCTGGGTAGTGCATCTGTAAGCAGCTTAACCCGTGCCTGCACCATGAACTCTCCAAGACAAGACAGAGGTGCATCAGGAGTATCTACCAGCCATGCATGGTACCTAGAAGGAACCAGAGCAGATGCTGCGTTGCCTTGGATGTCATTTGCAATGTGTATCTTGCAGATAGCTGTGTTGCAAAGTGCACAAGCTCTGTCCCCTTGCAAGGAGCTCTGTACAAGCCCTGTAATAGAGGTGGAGAGCCAGGAGCAGTGTCCTGGCTCTGGCTCTGCTTGTGCACGCTATGGAGGTGTGTGCTGCCCCATGGCTTGTTATTTCTCTGGCCCCCCTGAGTATTTTTGATGGAGTCAGAGGGGTTGACTTGGGTCTCAGGAAAAAAAAAAACAAACACAAACAAACAAACCCCCTGGGACAGCCATAAGACCCTCTTTTTCTCCTCAGTCCTGACCCTTCAGTACAAATTGTCCAGGCTTAAGCTGGGAGCAGTGCTGGAAGCTGGGAAGCTTTTGGAAATGCAAAAAGCACTGAGTCTGGGGCTCATGGGGTGAGCACTGAGCCCAAAGCTCAGCAGCTGCAGCCAGGCAGGGAGGAGGAGGACGCCTGTTCCTGCTAAACCACTTAGACACGAGACTTCACTGCTGCTCCCCTCCCAGATCCACCACTGCATTCCTGTGGCATCTCGGGCAAATTGCTCAGAGGAAGGTTTTCAGAGGAAACAACTCAAGAGCAGAGCCCCTCCACCTCAGAGTGATGGGGCAAGGCCTCTGGCTGGCTCTCAGTGAGCCTCCCTTGCCGCCTGCGTGGTCAGTGAGGTGAAGAAAGGCACTTGGAGATGCCCCAGAGTGAGGTCCTACCCTCTTGATTTATTTTTCTCTTCCTGGAGTCCTTCTGTCTCCCACTGCCTGGGCAGAGAATTTAGGGATTTACTGTCAGGACTGACTTATCTGCTCACGTGGCACAAGCAAAGTGCCTGCAGTAGCCTGGCTCATACCCTACACCTTTTTTTTTCCTTTTCCTGTCTTCTTGATTAGTGTGGTTTCTGTTCTTATCAAACCATTGTTTTTTTTCCTTGGCAAGTATAGGGAGTAAGGTGTTGATCTCTTCCTGGGTACTGGCAGTGACCAACACAAGTACCATGGAGACACATTTCCACCTTCACCCCCAGCCTTGGCGGAGGGGAGAGGGTGTGACTGTTGCATGGTATCTTTGTATCCTCCCTCAGCAGCAACTCAGGCTTCAGAGCTCAAAGTGCCTGGGTAATGTCCCAGGACATGCTCTAGGCATGATTTTGGGGACAGGGACCTCTCTCCAGGAACCTCCAGGTTGGTAAGTCTTTTCACCAATCCTCAGGTAGTCTCCTATGACCCCATATGTCCTCTAAAATTATTCCCAGCCTGAGAGAGCAGTGCAAGAGCTGTGAGTTCAAAGGCAAAGGGTAGGGTTTTGAAATGGATGCCTGCAACACCCACTGCGGCTGAGAGCCACCAGCACATCAGACACCTTGCCAGAGAGGAAGGTCTGATTTTTCAAAGTACATTAAGTACTGTGTACATTAAGCACACAGGGAAGTATCTTTTTTAGAAAATATGTTGTTCAACATAAGATCATTATTTTTAAAAAATATTAGAAGAAAAAGAATAGGTTACAAATGCTTTTCCTTGTAAAAACTGCTCCCTTCTGTGAGTAAAGCATCCTCTGTGCTGAGCTGGTGTCTTGGTGCAGCTGCTGGCACTTGGGCCTTACACCACAGCTTGTGAACACTGTTCACATTTTCCAGGTACATGGGCCTTTCTCAGCCTCTCAGGGGGATATCAGGGCCAAGTATCACCCAGAGGACCTGCCAAGACATGGTCCATGAGCTGCTCCAGCAAACCATCCAGCAGTTCTTGGGATGATTTTTCTACCAAGCAGTGGTTTGATGGAGATCAGAACAAACAAGACTATTTTTAAAGACTTCTGATTGCCTGTGGATGAGGTTCACCAAACTCCAAGAAAACTGATGCCCTTGCAGCCTGCCCTGGGTAGTCAGTGATGACAACTGCCATTCTGTGGGACTTGGGGTATGATCCATCTTCGTCTGAGCTAGTTATCTAGGCAATGGAGAGGGGTCCTCAAAAGTGGTCCATCCACGGTAGGCACTAGGTCTCCCCTTGGACATGTCCATTCCTCTCTGATGGCAGTTGGGAAAGGTGAGACAGCTTGCCTGGGCTGGCTGCATCTTCAGAGTTTGAAGTGAAAATCTGCTTTGAGTGAGCAGTGGATGGGGCTGAAAAGCACCGTGCACCGTGCTGAGACACCTCAGGGTGGGTGTAGCCTGGCAGAGGCTCCCGACAGGCAGTGCTTTGTTCCTCAATGACCTCTACATCTCTAATATTCCAAATGACCTAGAGACCTGTGCCACAAGCCCTACACCTCCCACAGCAAACGCTGACCCAGCTTTCAGTAAGATGAGTAAGATAGAAATTATTGTGGTTGTTCTTTCTCCATCCAGGTCTTATGTATTTTGGCAACTCCTATAAAGTCCTAGGGTGAAATTTCAGCTCATCTCCATCAATTCCAGTGATTCTACATCTCACATCAGGACCCCAATTCCACACCTCTGAAGGGTACAATTCAGCAGCAAGCAGAGGTGGTTTTACCCAGCACTACCTTGCTCCCACCACTTCACCTAACACAGTGGTTTAACGGTGCTGACAGGGACCTTTCCACACTTCAGCAGTAGTGTTACTCTTGGCTAAGAAGTCCAAGTAGCTGGAGGTTAAGTCACTCCATCCCAAACCCAAAACCCTCCACTGCCAGCCCTCTCCTGCTATCCTTTGCCACACCATCCACATTTCCATCCAACGTGCTCACTCCCATATACCCTGCCCAAAGGAGCTGAACACAAGGAGAAAGTGATGCTTGGAGTCTGAAATGTGGCCATGGCAGGGCAGGGCTCAAAGGGGACCTCCCTGGCCAGGAGAAGTGAAGATCATTTGCATGAGCTGTATCGTGTCCTTGTCAGCTCCCTCAGGGCACACAGACCTTCCTCTTGCAAAGAGCACAGAAGGGGCTGGGGAAATAAATCCTGGTGGAGTTAAAGAAAAATAAAGACCTATGTTTGGCTCCTGAGCCCCCTGAGAGAAAGTTCATTAATTATTGCTTTGCTGAGACAAATAGAGCTGGAGGTACACACTTTGTGCTGCATAAGGTTTTGGTTTAAGATGTTTTATATAACTTAAACAGTGGTAAAGTGCAGAGCAGCAAGTCAGTGTGCCCCAAATGCAGTCAGTCCTTACCTTTTTTAACCTCAGCAGGGAAGGGCAAGAGGAGAGCAGTGTGGGGATGTGGTAGCTCACTGGGGTGCAGCGTGGAGAAGTCTCTGCAGCAGAGCAGGAGCTGTGCTGCCCAGCCTGCAGGGCCTGGGCTCTGCTTCCAGTCTCACTTCTTCCAGAGATCAGATCTTACTGCCACACGTTTAAAGACATCCCTACAGTCATCTTGCATGATGACACCATATATCTAAACATCAGAAAATGCTGCCCAACTTTCTTCTGCTGACCACATGCCCAACAGAGAAGGATAGTATCAGCAACAGGCAAACCAACAGCCAGAGTCCTTCCTCCCCTACCACATTGTACACCAAAGATCCAAAGTTCCAGACAACTGGAGGGAGGAACAAGTCAATGCATTCACTCACCACAAGGGATGTGCAGAAGGGAGGAAGCTAGCCAAGGAACCATGCCATGAGAGGTGGAACCAGCCAGACAAGGAGTCCAACCATGTAGAATTTTCCCAAAGCGAGATTCATGACTTTGTTTTGCCATCCTGGAAACTCCACTTCCTATGGAGAGTCAAGGAACCCTTTCAAAACCCAAACCCCTCAAACAGCACATCCACCACAGAAGCGAACCTCCCAAATGTACTGCAAGCAGAGTCAGTTCTTATAGAGGTGGCTTCTTGCCTCATCCCCAAGTTAATGTGGAAGGTGGGGGCACCTGGTGGTGATCTCCTAAGGTGATCTCCTAAGGTGATCTCCAAGGCTGGCCAGACCCTGGGTGAAAAGCAATCAGGAGGGTCT
This sequence comes from Merops nubicus, assembly GCF_000691845.1. Taxonomy (NCBI): domain Eukaryota; kingdom Metazoa; phylum Chordata; class Aves; order Coraciiformes; family Meropidae; genus Merops; species Merops nubicus. The sequence continues at coordinate 34,772 of NW_008628812.1, forward strand.
TTCTTACTTGGTTGTGGACATCGTCCATATGCCAACCCTCCTCCAGGGCTGGGGGTTTAACTCCAGCACTTCATTTGGCAAAGATACTTTTAGGAGACCTGAAATGAAAGACTTTTAGGCAGTGGGGCTCCAGTGCTTTTTATCAGTGTCACCCATAAGGAACATGCATGGGGCACTACTTAGAACTCAGCTTCTCTCCCTTTGGTAGATGAAGGGCATGACTTGGGTGACCAGTGCTGGGTTTTGAGTGGCTTGAGCTCTGGTAACACTAACTTCAGTCATTTATGGACAGATTGGGGTGGATGATCATGACCATCATGCCTTTATCCATGGGGCATTTCCTAGCCACTGTTCCATTCAAATGAAGCTTCCAGAAGGCAGATGTGTGTCTGTCAATCAGACACGTATCTATATGTCAGCTCAGGGTGTTTGGTAAAAGTCTTGCACGCCTGTAATGTGACACTCCTAGTCAATTTGATTTGTTACAGTGATGATTTTTTGGGCAGATGGACAGATTTGGTAATTCATCTAGATGCCATGAAACTTAAACCTGGGTATATTTGTGACAGGATGTTTCAGACAAATAAAATATATTTAATTTGTAGTTTCATAGCTGTAGGCCGTCTGGGATAAATCCTAAGGAGCTGTATGGTTCTTGTTGTGCTCCTTTTCTTGTTACATCTCCTGGTAGTGCTCTGAACTTGAGTTTACCCACTGCTGAGGATGCCTTGCTAACAAAACTGTGGAACAAGCAGAGATACAGACAGAGATCTCAAGAACAAACATCTCTTCTGAACTGTGGTTCACTAAAGAATATAACTTTTCAAGGAAACCTAGAGAAAGAACCCAAATTTTTTTCTGAGTCCTTTTTTCACTCCCTGGTCCTTCACCCCATTCCCAGGTCTGTGGGCATGTATCCCATGCTAAGTGTGGCATTTCAGAGCTGTTGCTTAACAGTCTGCCATTGATGCCTTGTGGGAATAGGAGTTGTCAGCTGTCCATCTTTTTCCATCCTTTCTCTCAGTGGCACCAAGTGGAACTGGATCCTTGGTGACTTACCTTGCTGGATAGAGATTTCATTGTCCCTCAAATGTTGAATGAAACAACTCACCCTACCTTCTCTAGTGTGCCTGACATGGCAAGCTGGGATGGGAAATGGGAGCAGAGGCCACTCCCAGGAACAAAATACAGTTCTCTGTAGCTGTTACCAGTGCCTTTGGACTAAGGTCTGATCTTGATGGCTATCAGTGCAAACTGTGCACATTTATGAGTGCATGAGACAGACAAAAGGGGATGTGAAATTCTTGTCTGTAGATACGCTCCATAGGAATGAGTGCACAATGCAGGGATATCTCATCTGGATGTAAACAAGAAGTGAGGCTGACTTCTCACCTATTTGTTAGTGACAGGCCGTGTTGAGCTCCTAGCTGTCACAGCTACACAGTTCTCAGCACCAGTTTCAAAATAACTTGGTTGCACCCATGTGAACCTCAGCCCTAGCCGTAACCACAAGGCTAGGACACGTTTAAACATCACAGTCACTGCAGAGCCCTGTGAAAAATGCTGTTTGTAACAAGCCAGTGAGAACGTGAGCACTCCAGCTTGTTATTTTTCCCTATGTAGAAGGAGCAGAGAGTTCATTTTTCAGATGATAGTCCTGCAATTGCAGGCAGGCATCCAATTAATAAGCTGGGCTTCTCCTAACACCTACTCTGTTGGTAGACAAAGCTTTGCATGTCCAAAAGTACTTCAGTTTTTTAATAACTGTTCTTCCAGTGATCTCTCTGGCTATCTCCAGATAATTTAAGCACTAAACCATGGGTTTCAAACTAGAGAGTGAGGACCTGGAAGAGGAACAGCCTAAGCAAATGAGCTGGCTAGCTTTTTGATAGTGTTTGAGAAGTTTCTGAGCGACTCTGTAGAACTGGACTATCTCTATTGGCAGAGGACCAACCTCCAAAGGTTTGGGAGTGCCTCTGGGGTGAGGCTAGTGACAGCCCTGCTGTCAGACATTACCATTCCCCCAGCAGCCAGTTCAGACAGATGAGGCACGGTTTGGTTTGTACAACCTCGCACTTCAGCTGCGTGATTTGTTTGTCCCTCTGTGTTGGACTCTGTCATATGCCATGCCCACCACTGCATCAATGGAAAATGCAAGAAATCCCTCATGAAGTAGAGTTTCCACCTCCTGTCTTCCCAAACAAATGCCTTTTCCTAACTCAGTGCTCTCCTTTGCAGGGATTTAAATTCAAGAAGTGTTCTGCTTGAAGTTTTGCAAGGGTTTGGCAAACACAAATGCCAAGATGTGCTGGCTGTTTTCAAATAGCACTTGGAATGAGCTGTGACCAAAACCAAACCCCCTCCTCTTCAGTGCAGTGCCTGGCCCTCTGTCTGTGTGCTCCCAGTCTCTCTAGCATGCATTTATAAAAGAGCCTGAGTGAGAGGACAAGCATTGGCCTTTTAGCAAAGCCCTGTAGTGGTTTCACACAAGAAAAAGAAGCTGAAAACAGTTGCTGTGTTTGTATAGACTGGCCACAGTTTTCAACTGCTGGGGGTTTCCAAAGCAAACGAAATATTACTCATCAGAGCAGGCTCCCTCCCCTACTTTCAGTTGTTGAAAATACTACAAAGTAAGATGGAAAGAAACATGTAATCCTTCATCATCACAGTAAGGATTTACTTGTTTATTTAGATTCCCTGTCTGTTCCAAATGTTCTGCCAGAGAAAGCCCATCCAGGCTCCTGGAGTGCTTGACACACATTAAAAAACCCCTAGACGTATATAGGAGATAAATCCAGCAGAAGACACTGGCTTTCCTCACAGCACACCAGTGCAGCAGTCAGCTGCAAGTCCCATTTGCACAATAAAATATCTTGGGATGCTTTTTGTAGGAAAAAGAAGGAAGAAGGCACATCACTCTGGACAAAAATAGATTTTGATGGTGAAAATTTATGGTGGGGCTGTCCTTGAGCCCCAGGTTCACCTCCTCTTCGTCTGACTGGAAAATGTTGCCGAAGCAGAAAACACGTAACTTGGTGCCTTTGTAGTCAGTGAGACAAGAGACTTGTGTTCAGAGGGGGAAGCCCTAGGAGTTGGAGATTACCCTCTTGAAGGGTGTCTCTCCTTGCAGACTTTACAGGAGTAGCCAAAAGAGAAGAGCCCAGACCTGAGCTTTGTTTTTAGCTTCTTAAAAGGTGGCAGCTGAATCCATCCCAGGTGGCACCGTGTGTTAGGAACACAACCCCTTTGCACTGAAACTACTCAGCAGCATTTGTAGCTGGTGTTTCTCATCCCAATCTTATTGCTGCACCAACAAACAGGAAGCAATCAGGAATAGGGGACCATAAACATGGCAATTGCATATAGCTGAGATGAGCAGACCTCTGGGTCATCCTAGGATGCGGTAGTAGAGTAAGAACAATTGTCCAGCAGATGTTTTCCATTTGGACCACCATGTAACCCAGTGGATTTGAAAATGACCTGTGAGGTACTCTTCTAGTGATGCTTTAGTGCAGCACCTTTGAAGCTGACTGCTCTTTCTTTTTTGGCTAAGAGCCACAGACCTAAGTGGACATCAAAAGCCAGTGTCCCCACTGGGGGCAATATTGCAATAAGCTGGTAACGGGTAGAATGGAAGGGGCAGTTTTCAGCCAATGACTCCTCCCTAAAAATCACTTCTATTAAAGTTATGGGATCTTGAATGCCCCTATAGATGGCTGAGATTTTACCCTTTAGGGTTTCATCTGAAAGAAGCCCATATAATGAGATCTATAAGACAACTCAATTTTTGAAAAGGCAAACCCAACCACTTCTGTGTTTTGTGGATGCAGTCCTTATTTCACATGTCGACATAAAGAGGAAACCCCCATCAAAATCTGGGGTTTCTGACGGGCTGCTAAGCTGAATAAAATCTAAAGTTTTCCAGAAGTGACACCCCTTGGCCTGGACTCCAGTTTTATACCAGAAATAGGGCAGCCTTCCATAAATTCAATGTAGCCTCAGTGGGTTGGACAGGTCTGTCAAAACAGCTCATAAAAGTAATTGTGTATCGCTAGTGTCATTACGATCTATAGTTTTGGGTCTCATCTGAATACAGAAGTGAAAGAAAGGATTTAAAAAAAAAAAAAAAAAAAGAAGTTATAGATAAAAAACAGAACTTCCAAAAAAAGCCTACTTTTGAATAGCTGAGAGGTGTTTTAAGGAACACCTGAATTAACCCTTGCTTGAATACGTTTGTAAAGCTCACCGGTTGCTATTTATTTCATTTCTGCTGTCCCCCCAGCTCATGTGCTCCTCAGTCCAGAAAGCCCTGTTTGAGGAGGAGGACAGAGTGAAGAAGCTGCAGCAGAAAGTGGCAACGCTCGAGAAGCGCAACAAGCAGCTGCGAGATCGGGTGAAGAAAGTCAAGAGGTCTCTCCGGCAAGCCAGGAAAAACACCAGGCACATGGAGCAGATGAACCGAAAGCTCAGTGAAAAACTTTCCTCTGCAGGTGGTCAAATCCCCTACATTAACTCTTTGAAGCAGGAGAACTCCCATGCTACCTACCTTAAAGTATAATGCAAGAGTAAGTTCTCAGGCCAATGATAATGGCGAATTTTGCCTGCATTAGGTCAGGATCTGGCCCTCACACCTTGTCTACACAGGGATTCAAACCTTGCATGGAAAATGAATCTGAACTGGCTTTAGACCCAGTGCTAGATTAAACAGGAACACAAACCGTGTTTGGCCGTGTGGGAGGCACAGCCCAAAGCCAAGTTCTCACTGTCCTTGGTAGACATGGGGCCAGACTGTAACCTGGGCTTCTCAGCCCTCACTCCCTCCCTCTCTGTGACCAGTTTTAGGTTATCTTTGATGAAAGTGCCAGTTCAACCCCATGGGCCACTGCAGGCACTTGACACAGGAGACCTTCTTGGGAAGATCTGGTTCCAACTTACCTTCTCCACATGGGCTGGGCCAGCAAGGCCAGGGAGATGTATGGAGATGGATGCTGTAGGAAGGATGCAGGCATGAATGCTCTTTGCTCTGCTATCACCTCCAAGCCTTCAATCTCCCTTAAGCTTGACTCTTTAGTCAAGTCTGCATCCACTGCCTGAGCAAAGTCTGCATCTGAGACACAGTCAGTATGGGCCCCTCTTCAAAATGAAGCATAGACGTGCTCAAATGGTCTTAAAACTGTTTTAAAACATCCTTAAATATTTTAAATAAAATAGATAATATTTTTTATTTTAGCAGGAAGTGCCTCGACGGTCTCAGTAGCTCCATCAGGTGCCTTTATCATTGCCCAGGCAACAGGATTCTAAACCATGTCATTTTGGGACTGTGTCTAGGAGCTAATCCACCTCTTGCAGTCAGGAGTGGACTTAGCCTGACCATTAACAGGTGCAGGATCAGGCTCAAGAGATGTTTTCAGATCCTATTTTCAAGCAGGTTGAATTTACAGTGTGGATAAGGCTTCGAGTTTTGTAATCACTGTTTGAGGTATACTGGAGGTTGCTGGGCAGCCTCATTTAGGTACACTTAGAAACTGTAGTGACCACATCAATATCAACAGGGCATTAAAAATTAAGGTAGTTTATATATGTATATATTTTAAAATCCTATAGAAAATATTTTTATTACACATTTGATATAGTCTAATTTCTTAAAATATGAAGTAAATCCCATTTCTTGGTTATCTTTTTTAAAAAGAAGTCTATCATGTCCTTTACTAGACCTTTAAAAGTGACTTCTGCTCAAGAAGCATAGGTTAAGGCATCAATATCTGTAGCTGATAATGTTTTCAGCAGTGTTACCGTACCTGAGCATGGTACATGACAACCTTCCTTCACAACAGAGCAACACAAGGAGAGAAAAGTTGAAGAGGAGCTTTTGTGGCTTTCTTCCCTTCTCAAAATAGTTTTTCTTACTCCAGGCATGAGACCCAAGTTCAGATATAGTTCATGCTTTTTGACAGGGGCAGCCAGCCCTTGCCCAGTCCCAGGCATCACTGACAGGCCTAACCCAAATTTGTATGAGGTGGACTCATCCAGATGATCTTTAACATAGAAGCAGGGCCCTCAGAAATAACAGGGTGCAAACCACTGCTCTGCTTCTAACCCTTGGCACTGCATGGTTTCCACGCTGTGTCTCAGCACCCACATTAGAGTGTATCCAGGCTACAGCCTTGCTGGACCACGCTTTAGCTCTCCCTGTGCTAGGAAAAGCCCATATTGGCTTTCAACCAGGAACTTCAGTCCAAGCTGAGCTCAGACGTTAAGCCTTGTGTTGGCTTCTAGGATGCTGCCGAGTTTAATTACCTTCCAATTTTGCTCCTTTTGGAAATAGAGCTTTTTTTTCCTTTTTTTTTTTTTCCCTCTTAAAATAATATTGGCATTTCTTAAGATTCTGACTCCTCCACAAGCTCCACTGGTTTCAAAGGCCTTGCCTACCGAATCAGCACAATTTGAGTTGTTTTGTGCTGCAGTCAGCAATGCTGTTTCCTGAGAATTACTGCAGACCTACGGCTTCCCTAGAAGTCATCAAGAGATTTTAACTCTAAAATTTAAATCCATAGGAAAGTAACTAATTCTTTTTGATTTGTTTCTTGTTTCTAAAGTGCTGTTTAAATAAATGAACTGTTTTTCCTGGTATAGGTATTAAAGGCTTGTGTTCTAGTTTTTTGTTAATAAAATATTCCCTCTGGTATTCATTCATGTTTTATAAATGTTTGTATAAATCTGAGAAAGTATAGTTAACATAGCTACCCCTTTGCTACTACAAATTTTCCAAACACAGTGTTGAAAATCTCTTTCTTTTGATTGATATTTTTGTCGCTTGATGAAAAGATTGGAATTTTCTCCCCATTTCCCCCTTCTCCTCTAGCTTAAACAAAAAAGTAAACCATTTTGTTCTCCTTGCCACTTTTGTGAGAATTTTTTTACTATGCAAAGAAAACAAAACCAAAATCTCTAAAATGCAAAGTCCACGTGCAACCCAAAATGTCCCCTCTGGGTACAAAAGAAAAAATGTTGTTTCATTTTGAGCTTTTTCCTTTCATTCCTTCTTGGTTTTGGATCATGTCCAGAGATAAGGACTAGCAGTCAGATCAGATCACAAGTTAACTATCTCAACGAGTAACAGAGGACGCCAAGCCCAAATAAAAATGCTATTAAAGTGTCACCATTGATTGCCTGGCCTTGCTGGTGACAGTATCCAGAGAGTAACCAGGGAGGCTGTACAGGCAGGAAACATGAGTGTGAAGAGGAATTTGGGCTATGTCCATTCCTGTTGGTATACATCACATAGGGCCTCACACAGATGATAATTTTTAGACTCACTGTATAGCTATTTCAGAGACCAGCTAACCTGGAAATCCACACAAAGGGCAAAATTTCATGCCATTTTCCAAATCAATGTGTGAGGCATTGAGTGTGTTCCTCTTGAAGAGCTACACAGGAGTGACTGGCATGCTGAAGTGCAGAGGAGGTTGGCATAGCTAGATGGGCTGGCAAGACATGCTAGAGAAACCCCAAAAATATCCTAAGAAAAAGAAAAAAAAAGGAGAAAAAAAGAAAAAGAAAGCAGAAGTGTTAAAATGAGGAAAGCAATTGGTTAGAAACAACACCAGTGTGGCAGCCCCCCATGAGAAGTTCAAAGATGAACAATGAAATAACATCTGCTTTCGCAAACGTATCAGGAGCTCCAAGGCTTCCAGAACATCTGCAGGGCCAGTGCCAGGGGTTCCCAGAGCAGATTAAGCAGAATTTGAGGCAAGGAAGGAGTTTTTGGCATCTGTGTTCACTGTGGGAGAGTTTAGGGATGCTCTCATGGCCAAATCAGTTTTTCCTGATGGATCCAGAAAATGATAAGAAGCAGCGAAGGAGCAAAATGAAGAGTAACAAATTGCAAGGACAGAGAGCAAATGGGTATGAAAAGTAACAAAGACTTCACTGGCTGATGCCAAGTGGGTGGGGGAAAAGAAAAACATTCCTATCTTTTTGTTTTCACATGAAATGAAATGCTCTGGGCTGGCATTAGCCAGCTAATGTTATTGTACACAATTAGTCAATTAGTCAATCAACTGGATCAATCTGGTATCATGATGATAGAGAGGCTACACCACATCATCCTAGGGAAACATTGGCTAATACATAGCTGTAATCAAAAAGGTGGGTGAAGTGGTAGAAATTGTTAGGAAAGGGCTGAAGACCATCATCATCACACTGCTAAGTACAAGGCATGCCCACTTCTGGGATGCAGTGTGCAATTACTCTCTAGAGCTACAGTACGCAGCTTGCTCCCTAGAACTCCTTGAAAGGAGGTAGTAGTCACCACCCCTGGAGGTGTTAAAAAAAAGTGTGGACAGGGTGCTTCAGGACATGGTTCAGTGGTCATGGCAGTCTTGGGTTGATGGTTGGACCTGATGACCTTAGAGGTCTTTTCCAACTTTAACGATTCTGTGATTCTATTCTATTCTGTCTCAAAAAAAAAAAAAAGTGTCTAGTAGGAAATGCATAGTGAGAGGCAAAAAGAAGAACCCAAAATCTAAAGTAGCTTCATATGACAAGCAATCATATTTTTCAGGACTTTTGAGCTGGAGAAGAGAGCAAAATGACAGAGGGAAACAGGAGAGGGGAGATCTTGGGCTTTGTCCTCTTTTCACCACCACCACTGCAAGTCTCTGTTCTATTTCAGTCACTGGTTAAACTTTTTCAAGGTTTGTGTGGCTCACCAGAGCTGAAGCGGATACTTCAGATGATGATTTGTACCCTAAAAGCACCTTCTGCCTGTAGACTTCAGAATAAGATTTTATGGATTTTTTTTTTTTTCATTTTTTAATGGATGCTTATAGAGCAAAGTGCATCAAATAAGCTGTATTATTTTCTCTTGAATCCCAGCACCATCCTAATTTAAAAATCCTACCTGGGTAGCTCAGGAAAAAATGTGTAGTAAAGAAGGATTTAGGGAGAGCAGACAATGTTAGCAGCTTTCTTTGCTCCTTAACAACAAAACCATTGAGAAGAGAATGAATTCCAAATGTTTGAACAATAATTTAGGGAAATAACCATGTTATTCTGTTTGGGTTTTAGCAGAAGAGGGTTTTTTTTTTGGAACAGGAGATCACATCAGTGTTCCAGAGCGGTATCAGTAAAGCCCATTTCTGACACAGAAAACTTCTTGCCAAGCTAGGTAATCTCTCATTAATGAGGCAAAGGAGCCCAGATTCATTTCTAAAAGTAGGGGAAAAAACATAAAGGGAAAACTGTGGAGAGCAGATAAAACTGACAAGGTAATTCATTCTTTCTTATAATAAATCCAAGTAATTGCAAGGAAATTTCATTTTCCTCCCCATTTAACCCCAATTATTTTCATTTAATCACAGAAACATTGCAGTTTCCCTCCAATCCAGACTGCTTTGCGTGTGAAACGCTGTTCCCAACATGCACTTGGGTTTAGGCATGTTCCTAATCCCCTAAAACAAATGGAGTGAGCAGGACAGCCTGTCCCAGCATATGTGACACTGCTGGAAGGGCTTGTTGGCTTCAGCTGCATAGCTATGCAGGAAACCAGGCCAAGCCATCCCAGCAGGGATTTCCCAGGTGGCACTGGAGCTCACGCCTGGGGAGCCAGGCACAGCACGTGTGTGCTGGGGCAGGAGCAGTGCTGCCTTCCAACGAGTCACCTTCTGGTGGGTCAAGGTCTGATGCAGACAACACCAAGCTGGGAGGGAGTGTTGATCTTCTCGAACATAGAAAGGCTCTACAGAGGGATCTGGACAGGCTGGGTCAGTGGGCTGAGACCTAGTGTATGACATTCTACAAGGCCAAGTGCCAGGTTCTGCACTTTGGTCACAACAACCCCAGGCAATGCTACAGGCTTGAGGAGGAGTGTTTGCAAAGCTGCCTGGTGGAGAAGGACCTTTCGGTGTTGGTCATCAGCCAGCTGAACATGAGCCAGCCGTGTGCCCAGGTGGCCAAGAAGCCAAACAGTATCCTGGCTTGTACTAGAAACAGTGTGGCTAGCATGACTAGGGAAGTGATAGTCCTCCTGTTCTCAGGCACTGGTGAGGCTGCACCTTGAGTACTGGGTTCAGTTTTGGGCCCCTCACTATGAGAACGAAACTGAGATTTTGGAACATGTCCAAAGAAAGGCAACAAAGCTGGTGAAGGGCCTGGATAACAAGTCCTGTGAGGAGCAGCTGAGGGACCTGGGGTTATTTAGTCTGGAGAAAAGAAGGTTGAGGGGAGACGTCCTGACTCTACAATTACCTGAAAGGAGGTTGTAGCCAGGTGGGCGATGGTCTATTCTCCCAAGTAACAAGCAATAGGACAAGAAGAAATGGCCTCAAGATGCACCAGGGGAGGTTTAGCGTGGATACTAGGAAAAATTTCTTCTTCAAGTGAAACAATTTCAAGTTAGTTTCAAGAAATTTCAAGTTAGTGGTTGGACTCAATGATGTTAAAGGATCTTCCAGCCTAAATGATTCTATGATTTTATGACTTGGTTGGTTTTCCATTAGATGGACTTGGTGGCATCATGCCACTGTGTTGCTTTCTTCTGATGAGAGTGTCTTGGCAATTGCTTGCTGCTTTGGTTAACATTAATGGTCCACAATGGCATCTTCCCCTCTGTTTATCTGAGCTGGTGAAGGGCCTGGATAACAAGTCCTGTGAGGAGCAGCTGAGGGACCTGGGGTTATTTAGTCTGGAGAAAAGAAGGTTGAGGGGAGACGTCCTGACTCTACAATTACCTGAAAGGAGGTTGTAGCCAGGTGGGCGATGGTCTATTCTCCCAAGTAACAAGCAATAGGACAAGAAGAAATGGCCTCAAGATGCACCAGGGGAGGTTTAGCGTGGATACTAGGAAAAATTTCTTCTTCAAGTGAAACAATTTCAAGTTAGTTTCAAGAAATTTCAAGTTAGTGGTTGGACTCAATGATGTTAAAGGATCTTCCAGCCTAAATGATTCTATGATTTTATGACTTGGTTGGTTTTCCATTAGATGGACTTGGTGGCATCATGCCACTGTGTTGCTTTCTTCTGATGAGAGTGTCTTGGCAATTGCTTGCTGCTTTGGTTAACATTAATGGTCCACAATGGCATCTTCCCCTCTGTTTATCTGCCTGTGAATAGTTTCTTTTATTTTTACTGAAGTGTTCTACAAACAAGGAGTCATTTCTCAGAACAAAGTGATGCTGGTGAATAATTGTTTTGCAACATCAAAATATAACCAGTGAAGCGACATTTTCTTTGGCAGACTCCCACTTTGGAGTCATGATAAAATCTGGCAGGAGTCCCTTCACACCCTTACACTCCCCTGCCCCAGCAAAAAATCTGCAGGAAGTCTTTGAAATGTTTTGGTTTTGCAATGCACACAGACTTAGCAAAGCCTTCACAGTGCTTCATGGTTAAAACCACAACAAAATGCCCTTAACAGACCTTCCCCAGCTTGGAGAACTGGACTGCCAAGCTGCCAAAGATGGCTGCAGAGACAGCCCATACTGGAATGGGTAAAAGCAGATTTCTATTGTATCTCCAGCTCCAGGATGATTCCACAATGCCCCAGGGCTGGAGAGTTTGCTGGGGGAGGCTGCAGCCTGTGCATGCAGGGAGGTGCCATCATAATGAGGGTGCTCCAATAAGCTCAGAAAGGAGCTGAGGAGTAGCTACAGGAGAGACTCTGGAGCTGGAGCACTCATGGCTAGAACTGGTCTTACAGAGGTGGCCACCAGTACCTGGGTGTGACTCCTGGAAAAGGGAGAGCCATTTGCTGGGCACTGTCTGTGTAAGGGAGCCCAAAGGCCCCCACCAGTGAGGATTCAGTTGTGTCAGTGACATTTCAGTGAGGCAAGAGGGGGTGTTGGTTTCCTCAAAAAACCAGACCCACAAAGGATTGGAGGGTGGCAAGTGCCCAGGTGAGGTGCAGAGAGGTGGGGGATGCTGCAGGCAGCACAACACAGGGACTGAGCAAGAGCCAGAACATTCAGCCCGCTCCCTCCAAGCTCACCAAAACTTCTTGCTTCTCTGAACAAGTGTCCCAACACCAGGCATGGCTGCAATTTCAAAACTTAACTTTAAATTATTGAGAAAAATTGATTGCTTTAATGAGAATAGACCAAAGATGCTGTGTTAACATCACAAGTCTACTGGAGATCAAAGAAAATCCTCCAACTACAAGCTGGACAGACCTTTGGGTTCCCCTGGTGCTGTGCACACAAACAGCCCACAAATACGACCAGAAACCCACATATTATCTCAGGCAGATGGATATGTGGCTTCCATGCTGTTCAACTCATCTGGCCAGCAAGGAAGGCAGCCAGATCCATCAGGCTGGTCTGCAGCCAGTCATGTCAACATACCTCTCGAACCTTCCAAACCCCTCGGTACCTGGGTCCAGAGGGGGCTTTGTCTTGTCACATTTTGTTGGGAAATAAAGTGTGTAGGAGCTGCAGTTCTGCCTGTAATCACCTAGAGCTAAGGCTAGGTGGGAATCGAGTGGAAAGTTTCCCACGAATACAAATCTTCCTGAGTGTCAGGCAGGTGATTGCTGACTATACCCTCTGAAAATCAGATTTATCAGCATCCTGCCCTCCTAACACACAGCAGAGCAAGTCACCCAGAAACTGGCCACCTCAAAGAACACAATGAAGTCAAAATCACCCCATCATATACACCAGAGCAGACAAACCCTGCAAGCAGGAGAAGGAAAGTGGCCGGGGCCAGTGTTGGAAGAAGGGGTTCTGCTTTAAACGAGCTCCCTCCTCCTCCTTTCTACCAAAGAACTTCTCTGAGGGTTTTGCAGCCAGAATTTGCAGTGCAGCAGCTCATAGAGTTAATCACTTCTCAGCTTCTGCCATGTCCTCCTACAGCACCCTGCCTCTGGGTGGGATCTGCTCTACTGAAGTCAGCTCACCCTCTGTATCAGCCTTGTGAAAGCAAGGACACAGCCCTATGTACAGGCACCATCTCCCCTCACATTGCTCTTCAAATGCTGGACTGACTTCAAGAGGACCTTGCTGGCTGTTGCTTGGTGCTCTCTCTCATCAGAGGAAAGGGATTATTAGTGTGTCCTTCTCTTGTTGGTCACCAGGGCAGACTATTAACCAGGACTGATAGAAGGCGTTTTGTGCTGGAGTGTGTTTGGCCCCATTCCCACCAGCTTTGGCCCTGACTGTGTACCAGGTATCTCAGGAGATCTGGAGTTGGCTTGCAGAGCTCACAAGAGGCCAAGTGAAGTCCTTCATATCTGCATGTGTCCACTTTCACCTGGAGCTCCTCCATCCATGCACAGTGGATCGACAGCTCGGTCTCTGCAGGGAGTGGGCAGACACTGCGATGACACGTGTCAGTCTTCAGCACCCAGCTCTCCACTTCATGTACAGGTGATGGACCAAATCCTCCTCTCAGCTTAGGCAGGAGCAGCAGTGGCATTCAAGCCACTGCTGCTACTGAAGACAAACTGGTTTTGCCAAGGCTGTGGCAGGTTACAGCTGCATACTTGCATCAGTGTGAAATAAAGCTCAGCAATCAGAGCTGACCTTTTCCTAGCCCAGTCCCTTCAGAAATTCCCAGGCCAACTGCAGCCCTCAGCAAAGACCCCTCTGGGAGAGACAGCCTCTATCCTACCTGTGTTTTGTATCAGGAGATGGCCAGGAGCTGCAGAGCTCCATCTCTAGCTCCAGGTAAAGCACCAGCAGAGACAGCAATGGACAAATGATCACTTCTGTGGTGGGAGTGACCCAGGCAAGCTTGCTGCTGACCTGGAGGCCTTGCTTTTGGGTGGCAACCTGGCAGCATGGTGAGGAGCAGAGGTGAGCTCAGCCCATCACTGCCAGCATCCAGAGCACAAAAAGTGGCCTGGCTCCTTTCCTCCATTTCTAATTGCTCTTACAGACTCTTGGGATCTTTTCTGCAAGGAAGGAGGTCAAAAGGAAACCCAAAACCACATGGTTTTGGAGGGCCACCAGCTGCCAAAGTGCATCCCATAGATCACAGTCTGGGAACAAATGCAGCAAAACACTTCACCTTTCCATTGACTACATCAAGTCCTCAAAATGGTTTAAGCAAGGATTTGTACGATCGCCTTCCACTCAAAGTCAAGCAAAGGCACCAAGACACAAATAAATCACTTCATTTGTATGGCAGTTCAGTGCCAGGTCTGCATAAGAAAATTCAGGGATCCTTGACTTCTGGCCCCTGCTCCAGTTTCTAAAATAGCTCAAGCAGGACAGGGAGGAGAGATGCCAACACATCAATGAGGGGATGTAGCTCCTTGCGGAGGATGAATCAGTGACCTGCATTAGGACCTCAAATTTGGATTGTTTAGGCAGGCAGGAACACACCTAGCTGAACAAAAGGGATGGGACAAACATAATGTTGGCTGGAGCAAAGCCCAGGGAGGTCTCTTCTGCTCCTCAGCACAAAGAGCTCTTTTGACAGCCTTTGATGATTGAAAGTCTTTACCCAGCCCTACAGAGAACCCAGGTCCTTCCTGGGGAATGCCATGATTTGGCACTTCTGATACACCCAGGCTGCCTGGCAGGAGGCAAACTGGGGAATCCTTCATGATAGGAACCATGGGGACACCATCCCTTTGCTGTGGCCACCCAGAGAGGATGATGAGCACTTGGGCAGGTAGAGCCACCACCTGCAGCATCTCCCCCAGCAGCTCTTCCAGTGCTCTCCATACAAACAGGGACTGGGAACCCATTGCTTGTCCTCAGCATTCCTTGCAGAGTAGAAATGCTCTTTGGAGAGCAGAGAGGATTTTGGACACTTCTTTCTTCCTATTCTGTCTGCTTTAGCATAATCCATAAGGCCATAATCCAAACTGCAATTTTTACAGGACTCCATCAAATCCTGTCTCTGAAGTTTGTAAGTATCTGTCCTGTCATCTGCTCTGTTCCAGCCTGCCATGCACAGATCACACAGGCTCCAAAGGAGATGTTTGCTTCTGCCAGGGCTTTGCTCAGCTGAGCCAGTGCTGGAGCCACATGCTCAGGACTTTCCCCTCTGCCCACAGCCTCCCTGGCAGCCCTGGGCCTGCAGCTGGAAGCTGGTCTTTAAACTGCTGGGTGCTCAGTAAAGCAAATCTGCTCTGAGAGGCTATGAAACCTCAGGCAGGAAAATGGCATCAGAGGTGTTTCATTAGCTTCCCACAGAGACACGAGGGAGCTTGTGGGTTGTCTCATGGATTTATAGAGTAGGAGGGGAGCAGCAGCCTGACTTAAAAGTATTTCAGGTTAGATAGAATCATTGAATCGTAGAATGTTTTGGAAGGAAGCATAAAGAATGTCTAGTTCCAACGCCCATGTGATAGTCAAGGACACCTTCCATGACACCAGGTTGATCAAAGCCCCATGCAGCCTGGCCTTGGACACTTCCAGGGAGGGACATCCACAGCTTCTCTAGCCAACCTGCTCCAGTGTCTCACCATGCTCAGAGCAAAAAAAAAATTCTTCCTACTATCTAATCTAAATCTACCCTCTTCCAATTTAAAACCATTACCCCTTGTCCTATCACTACACTCCCTGATAAAGAGTCCTTCCCCATCTTTCCTGTGGGTCTCCTTTAAGTACTGGAAGGATGCTACAAGGTTTCCCTGGAGACTTCCCTTCTCCAAGCTGAACAACCCCAACTCTCTCAGCCTGTCCTCAAAGGGGAGGTGTTCCAGCCCCCTGACCTTTTTCGTGGCTCTCCTCTGGACCCACTTGAGCAGCTGCATGCCCTTCTTGTGCTGGGGGCACCAGAGCTGGCCACAGCACTCCAGATGGGGTCTGAGGTGAGCCAAGTAGAGGGAGAGAATCTCCTCCTTTGACCTGCTGGCCACACTTCTTTTAACCTTCACAGCCCAATTTCTTCATCTCTTTCTCACCCAGGAGGTAAGAGTGGGTCTGGTGGGCAGAGATGCTCCTGTGGGGTCACTGGTGGCTTGGGAAGAGGAGAGAGGGACCCCCACACAGAGCTATGCCAGGGCACACAAGGGAAGGGCTGGACCAATCAAGGAGGAAAGCACAGATCAGCAGGTTGTCCCAACCACTTATTTATGTCTCGGATGACATTTCTGTTCCACTTCCCCTGGCCAGAGAAAAGCAGAGAGCCTCCAAGGCAAGAAGGATTTATTTGATCTGCCTTGCCAGTAAAAGCCAGGCAGACAACAGAGAGGATGAGATGCCTGATCTCCACTCACCATCCGAGGACAAACAGATGACACATCAAGAAGGGGTGCTCACTTAACTGTTCCCATGCATTTCCACGGGAACAGGGCAATTGTTTTTGTTTCTTCGTTGTCATATTTCTTTTATGAATATTTCTGAAATGCCCTGCTAGCTGGAGACTTGGCCTCAGGAGATAAGGAAGAGGAAATGTCACAGGCTGATGCTAATAAATTATTTTTCCCATTTCTTGATGCCAGGAAAAGCAGCCGTGCTGGAGGAAAACAGATCATGGCTTATGCTCTCTTCAAGTTATTTGTTTCAGAAATGTTAGAAATTGCAATATGCACCAATGGGCATGATGTGTTAGCTGGAACCTGGCAGCAATGAAATCCTTTTCTGTAGTAGAAGAAAACACCTATAACTTGGTCTTTCTTCTCTTGTGCATGTATAGGTGATTCAGGCTAGTTTTAGGATTACAGTCTATTCTTCACATACACAAAATGATGGCTCCACTTTGCTCCCCACAAACATAATAAAAGCTTATTCTTGCCTCAAGGAATTGATCTTATAATTGCAGCTGGAACCAGCACAGCTTGCCAGGAGAGCAGGACAGCTGCGATTTCACAACACTTCCAGTAGCTGTATTTACACTCTTCAGATTGAAAGTTTCCATGCTAGTCTCAGTCTCTGCTTCAGCGAATGGAATTAAGAGTTTCTGAACTGTCAACCATCTCTGGAGCTGTCTGCAACTGGAAAACTTTATTTTTCCTCTAAATATTTTTGCTGATTTTTTTATTTATCATCACCATCTTTGCAGCAAAGAGCTGGAATCTGATGAGGACATTTTTATATGAAGTCTATTATTTCGGTGGAAAATCCACCCCAGTTCATGCAGGTTATAATGAATGGTTAAGAGTTTTTCAGCTGCAGACACTCAGCCAAGTGTCCTTAACCAGCTTCACTGCCCCAGTTTTACAGACCACAGTGGTCACTTGTGAGCAACCCACTCAAATATCATAGTCCAAATGGTGCCTCTTGCTGAAAGTCTCTGGAGAAAGAGCTGTCTCTAGTTGCAGCCTCATGTCTCCAGGAAGCCCATCCCGTGGCCACACCTAGCTCCAAAGAACACCTGGTGTTCTCATGTGTCCCTATGGCACGAGAGGGCACGGCAGCAGCAGCTACCTTTGCTCGTAGCCTCACTGTTTGAGACGCTCTCCTGAGAGTCCATGCGCCTCCCACACGTGGGTGGTGGCTGCAGCAGACAGGAGCCCTTGCACACTCAGGGCTACAGCCAGGCTGCACTGGCACAGCCCACCACAAATCAGGGCTGGGAGCAGAGGCTGCCTGAGGTGACACTGCTTACTCCACCTCCTCTGCTGAGGAGGGAGCTGCTGGTTGGGGTGACAGGAGGACGCTCCAAGGTAATGTCAAACTGGTAAGAGCAATTTGAGAGAATCATCTTTAAATCTTCCATGACAGTTGTCTCCAATAAAACACTTGGATCACATTTGTCAGGTTCTGAGCATCAGTCAGACCTCATGAGTGTCTTGAGCGTGTCAGACCTCACGAGCACACCAAACCCATCTGAAACCCAGAATTACACAGATCCCTTCCAGTATCTCACCTCCACGAGGCAACAGTGATGTGGCCTCTCTGGGCCCTGTTGCAATAGCAGTTGCCATGTTGATCACTGGAAATGGCACACACTGAGCTGCTGAGTGCACTAGGGGATGCACAGCATATGATATAATAATATAATCTTGTGCTTCCACCTTCCCTTCAGTCCTCCATTACATTTGTTAACTATCACACAAGCACTGCCGTGCCTGAAACAGAAAAGCTGCAGCCACTGCAGCAGCACCCAGCTCATTTAAGGCAAGAAATGAGAAAGGATTTCACATTGGTTTGACACGAGGAGCTGCTTATGGGAGCAGATTGCAAACCCCACAGAGAAGGTTTAAGGACTCTGATGAAGAATGTTAGGGTTTTGACAGGGACTGGGCAAGCTTAGATGGTCAATGCAGGCACTAAATTGCCTGCAGTACAGGTCCTTCCAAATCAGAGAGTCATCTTGGTGTGGAGACAAGACCCTGCCAAGATAGACTGAGCTGCTGGGCTAAACCCCACTGTATTTCTACCGCCCAGCACAGCCTTGGTGGGAAGATTTGCCAGGCCTCAACAAGTTTCTTCATTGAGACCATGCAGAGGGCACAGCTGGAACATGCAGGGGCAGCTACTGCAGATGGCACCTATAGACACATGCATGGCAGCTGTTTGGGCCAAAGGGACATCCTGGATCACTGGGCAGTTCCCTTATTTCAGTGAGTACCCAAGGAAATAAAATGGTAAATAAATAATATGCAATAAAAATAGAAGAAATAATAATAACAACAAAAAGTAAGATCAACAATAATAAAATTAAAATCAGTATTAGTTAAATAAATTGAAAAAATGGATAACAATATAGATATTTTTTAAAAATATCACAAGATTGGAGGTAGCCAATACTGCCATCTTGGCAATAGTGTGTGGGTTTAATACATGACCTAATACACAGTTTAATACATGATTGTGCACACATGGACCATGGGAAGTTAGAAACCACAGTTCAACATCCTCCTCAGCACCTGTTCTTCTCAACAAGTTGTCAGTTGTGGCTGAAGCCTCAGACTGGGAAGGAACCTGCCACCCAGGCCTGGACCAAACACAGCTAGGGCACAAAACCCCCAGGACAAGCTTCTAGAAACATGGCTTTGAAGCCTGGTGGCACCAACACTGACCAAAACAGGGACAAGGCTTCACACCGAAACCTCGTTCAGGGGCTCATCTTGTGTTTTTACCCAAAAGCAATTTAATACTAAAGGGAAGGAGCAGCATCCAGACCCAGGACTGGCAGCTTCCAAATGAATGCACATATTCAGATGAAAATCCTGAAGGTGCCAGACCTGAAAGATAACATATATTGATGTGCTGCAACACGCATGAACGCTTCAGCAGGTATCTACACTCAAGGTATGTTGGATGAGCACAGACAACAAATACCCAACCTGCTGAGATACAGCCTGAGGCAGAAGACATCAGCACCACTAATGAGGTGTTTGACATTTGCCAAGAGCCTTCACAGCCTTTGCATAATTATGCAGGGGAGTGCAAGGAGGAGATAACACATTGATAGTGGCTTGACATGGATCTATTGAACCTTAAATGCTGGTGCAGGGGCTGCTCTCCTTGCAGCCACGTGGGTCATCTGGGCATCCTGGGCCAGGATAACTGGGGAGGGAAACAATATTATCCCCACTCGTTTACACAGCTCCCAAACCACAGTCAGTAAGGCACAAAATGACAGACAAAAGACAGCAAATATGAAGCCATCCTGAAGTGGATGCAAAATTTGCCCACTTTGTTTTCCAGGCAAAACTAAACCACTGTGTATTGCGTTGGCTTTGCAAATACAACATATCTCCTGATAAGGTGGGTCTGAGCTGGTGGGAGGCTGCAACTGTCTTAAAATGCATATGGTGAACTGAGATGCAGCCAGCCTGGGAGACCTGACTTCTACTAGGAGAAGTGAGGCTGTGTGGCACTGCAGTTGGAACTGTGGGCAGCCCAGGGACAGGCTATCAGTGTTCCAGATCCAGCCCTGGGCAAGGGAGTGAGGTTAGTGCTGCACGCAGAGCACCCGTGACAGGTACCTGGATCTGTGCACTGACTCAGGGGCTAAATGGGCTGGAGAAAGGAAAATGTAATCACACTCTTTTAATTAAAGTCAATGGAAGCCTTCCAGCCACATCGTTGCAGCCCACACGGAGATAAAAATCCCTGTTCTGCTACAGGGATAAAGTAAAATGTATCGTCACGCTGGGGATCAAGCTGATCTGAACTTTCTATTCCTCATTTGCTCTATGCTTAATTCTCATCGTTTTTAATGGACTGCAGATTTTCTTTGGTTTTGCAACTTTATCTTTGAAGCAGATTCTTTGTCTTTCTATAGAAATAGGCTTTGGGTTTTATAAGCAGGATCAGTGGGGGGCTTCACACTGCTGGTAAGTAACGATATTTTCTTTGCAGCAGGAGCCAGGGTCAAGTGAGACGTGATGTACAGTCCTCACTGATGAGCAAGGAGTGGGAGGAAGCAGCATATTTACAGCCATAAAACAGGAGGACTTTAAGAAGTTACAGACAGCTTTGGCAACACAGAGTTCATTAGCCCAGTGGGTAGAAAATGCATTGCAGATGCAGCAGCCTTGCTGGAAATGCAGCAGCCTTGCTGGAAATCCAGCAGGGGAAGAGGTGGCAAGGACCTGCCCAGGGAACAAATAGCACCCAGTGGTGGTGGAGGGCAGCCACAACGGCCAATGCTGCTTCTCATGGATGTCATGACAGACAGCAGGGAGAAAATGGTCCTTCTCACAGGTACTGCTGAGTCCTCTGCCTACAGTATTTGTTTGGACACTTAGCTGCCAAGAAAGAGAAGAGGGACAAGACAAACTTTTTGGGACATGATGAAGACCTCAAAAAACACAGATATTTGGGCTCCCAGAACCAGAGGGATCCTCAGGGTGTGCTCTAGCCACTGGGGTGAAGTTCACTTTTGGGATCTAAGTAGGTTTTTAGGTCTTCTTATAAATGATTTGCATGCAAAGCCTGAAAAGTGGAAATGGGATCCTAGGTTTTAGCTCCACATTTTACTATTGTCTTCCACCCATTCCTCTTCCGTGAAGGATATTGCTGATGTGCTAAATTTTCTCTTTCTGAGGACAAGTAGTTGGAGGAACAGCCAAGGGCACGGCAGATGGTTTTTTCTGAGTTTCACTCAGACTCCATGATACAAGTGGCAATTCAGTAAGATAAGCTCATTCCTTTTTTTTTTGTTCATTTTTTATGGATTTCACTAAGAAGCATGAACAGGCAAAAATCCCTCTAAGCAATCATATTACCAGTCTAATTTGCTAGACTTTCATTAAAGCAATTAAAGATAGAATGATGCAATGACCCAGTTCAAGACCCAATTAAGACTGAATCAATAAATCAGTAGGTTTAAATCACCACTATAAGGCCATAGATAATCAAAACAAGTTATGAGGCTGATGCTAAACAGAATTACTGTATTAACATTGCCACAGGAGAATTTAAAGAATGAAATAGTTTCCAGTTGAGGTCCCCAGCTCATCACCAACTTACTGGTGATGGGCACAGCCTGGTACAGCTCCATCAGCCTGCTGGGGAGCATTGCCTGGGTGCACAGCATAACAGCCCTCCTGGGCCATGTGATAGTTGTGTGTAGCTCTGGGCATGGTGACTTCCAGACACAGGTATCAGGACTCTTTCCATCTGTTCAGCCACATTTGGAGCTAAACTATCTCCTCAGCCTGTCAGCACCTCCTTAAGATAGGTAAAGCCCTCAGGTGTCCTGCTAACAAATCCTTCTTAACCACAGCTGTTGGCTTTTCCTCAAAGGTCTTTGTCTTTCTTCCAGTGCAATTGTTGAACAGTTGGTTCTGTCCATGGATTTAATGTGAAACACTGGTAAACTCACGCACATGGCACCTGCTGCATATTGTGGCTTTTCTACCCCAAATGATCCTCTAGCCAGCATCATGGCACATTATTCTTCAGGAAACCATCTAGACTACCGACCATATCAACATATATTTGCAGATGTGCTCATCTTCTCTGTGGAAAAAAAGAAGCAAAACAGAGTGTGCAGGCTGAAGGCAAAATCTGAACTCGTCTTTTGTTCCTTGGCATCTTTAACTAACTTGTATGTTATCTGAAATTGTTAGCAGAGGCTTGGTCAGTGCTGCTGTCTGTCACACTGGACTGGTGAAGCCCATGATCAGAGGGACTGAAGATATTCAAAAGCTGCCTGTACATGTTCCTGGGAAACATGCTCTAGGTGACCCTGCTTGTTGAGCAGAGAGGTTGGACCAGATGACCTCCAGGAGGTCCCTACCAACCTCAAGCTTTCTGTGGTTCTGTCTTGAGATCCTTGCAAAGCTCATCAGAAATAAGCCTATAAATATTACAAATACTTAGGGAGGGAAGAGGAGTTCCAAGACCCTCAACACCAGCCTGCAAGGTGACCATCAGTTGACTCAGCGGTGGACTCTGATGATGACATATTTGGTGGCTGTGAAGTTAAACATTGATTTAAGAATTCAACCCTAGCCTAATGATAACTGAATTCCCTCTCTAGATACTGTGACCCAGTATCCACTTTGGATACTTGTTTTCTTTCCACACTTGAAACACATGATGAAATCCTATAATTTAAAAATCATTTGAAAATGTCCCTTTGCTTTGTTCTGGCAGAGACATAATAACATAGTGTAATACAATAAATGCAATAAATATAATGTAATATAATAATAAATTGCATTGTATTGTATTATATATATTATTACTCCAATATGTGTCTATCGTGGACCTGTGTTTCATCTGTTGTGAACAGGAGTTTATCCACCAACTCCCATTGAAGGTCAGGCTGGGTTCACCAAGGCTATAGCTTTGGTGGCACAGTTTTCCCCTGTGGTGGATCAGGGATCTGATCCATGTAGGTGCTATGCTGAGCTGAGGTGGATGGGAGACTGGAAGGGAAAGTTACATTTCAGATGCTACTTTGAGCTATGGCAAACTTCAAGTAGCTCTGCCATGAACATGATATGTGACCTTCAGCATGGAGAGCACCTGCCCAGCTGACTTCCAGCAAAAAGAAGTATTTGTTTGAGATTTATTACACATTTCTGGTCACTGTGAGACTGCAAGCTGAGGAATAGCTGTGAACACAGCTCTTGCTTCTGCCCTAAAGAAAGAGAATGAAAAACATAGAAGAGCCTATATGATGCCAAGGAAAGCACAAACCTTGTGAGGTCAAGGGGAACAACAAATCAGCTCTGGTACTGTTATTATTAATCTCCCTAAACAAAATATTTTTATGATGGCTAATGAACAATTAATGGACTGTAAGTTTATCAGAATACTGCAGTTCTAAAAAGAAAAAAAAAAGATGAAAAAAAAAAAAACTTTTGAATTCAGGATAAGTAAACAGAATTTGGAAGTCAGGAATTTATTCCAGTGTAGTTCAGAAAGCCCAAATGCCAAACAATCTGGAAATACTCAATTGAATAGTTACAGTGCTGATCCAGATGGTCCTTCTTTGCCACCCCCACAGTTATAAAAAATGCTTATCATCACAGTAATTCAGCATTGTTGAGAGGACCCACCAAAACAAGGCCTCAGATGTGCTGGGCAGGGCACATACCCACAGCAATGAAAGTGAACCTTCTCCCTGAGGGATCTCCAGAGCTGGGGAGAAGTGTAGTATGATGAGAACAGCATGTCCCCTTGTCCCTGCAGCAGCTCACGGTGTCCTGGGATTACTCTGGGACAGTGCAGGCCCATGTTCCTTTCTCATGGAGTCCCCAAAGGGACCTTCACAAGCCCATATCTGAAAATATGGTTGTATGTGGATACACAGACAAGCTAGGAGATAGGTTTGGCCTTAAGGATGAAATTCAGTGTAGGTATAACCAGAGAAAGGGTAGGACTGTCTATGCTTCAAGGAAACAAGTGCTGTGGCTGCAAGCTCTGTGCAGGATGTCTCCTCCTCAGCATCACCTGGCCATGGGGACCCTGATCCACAGGGTGTCTATTGCTGCTCAGCCTGGATGGTCTTTGAAGCTGGGCACCTGCGTGTGCTCTGTTTCAAAAGGTATCACTCATGCAAAATCATTTTGACTACAAAGGAAGAGCCACCTGTAGCCTAGTAATGCCCCCTGGAACCCTGGCTCTGCTGGGGGACAGTGCTGAAGACCAAAGGAGCTGAGACTGGTATAGCATGAAGAAAGGCTTCTCTGTATTGACTGTTTGTCTCATTTGCTTCAAACAGCCAAGATGTTTACGCTGAGCCCATAACAGTGAAGAAAATCCACAGATATCAAGTAAATACTGACATGGCATCAAGTGCCCATCTTATAGCATCAGGATTTCAATGGTCCTGTGGTGATCTTCTGTCCTATCTCACTGGGAACTAGGAAAAGCTTAGTGTACTCTGTGTGACCACTGAGGAACATGTGACTTTAAAACCAAGACATGCAAAGAAGGTTTTCCTGGCTGAGATTTTCATTTCATGTTGAAATGTGGAATAGGTCTTCAACAGCAGACTTGGAGCCAGACCAGGAGATATAACTTACACCGATGGGAGTGTGGTCCTGGATATGAAGAGGTGGTCAGAGTTCAGGATTCTGTCATACAGGGAGTCTTTCTACAGGATGCTCATCCTGACACCACAAACCATACGTCTGCCTCAGTGTCACACTCCACCTCCCACCTAATCCCTGCCATCCTCCCTATCCTAATCCTCCCTATCCCTTGTACTGGGATGTACTTTCCCAAGAACTTACCTTCCCGTGGGTGTACACTTCCAGAGCACAAATGGGAGGTCATCTCAACCTCTCCTGGTACAATCCAGCATCTAATCCTAGTTCTGTGGCCACAGTTGCCTATCACATCTTTGGTTGTTTCTTAATTAATCCATTAATCTGGTGGTTGTTTCTTAGTTTCCAATATAAAAGCTATTTAAGTAATTTGACATTCTCTTTATATTGCTGTGAGCTAATTTATATTGCTGGCCATTATCTTTGCTGTTTGTTTCAGCTCTTACTGAACCAGAGGTCTAAAACCACCTGGTTTTGACCTCAAGCATGGGCCTATTCACCTCCCTGTTGAGTGCCCAACAATGCTTATCTGGGCATAGAGATTTTACCAGCTACTTTTAAAGCTGAAGGAATTCTTGTGTGTCAGTGAGTGAAAACATAAATAGAAGTGGGGAAAATTAAGAATAGGAGGGGGTAATAACAGAGCAAGTCAGAACACACACTGGGGACATGGTCTAGAGGAAGAAGCCAATGATGGAGCACACACAACAGCCTTTTGAGCCCACTGCTGACTGAAAAGGGGCTTGGAAACAGTCATGAAAATCCTGTCTCCTTTCATGATTCCCCTCACAGGTTGTGTAGGTCACCAGGACCAGCTCAAAGGTGCAGCACCCTCCAGCAACTGCATCTCCTTTACCCAGCCTCACACAGATATTCCCAACCCCCAGGAGACAGATGTGTCTCTGTATGTGGTGACTCAGCATCACTTCCAACAGCACCTGAAGGGCAAATCATCCTTTTTATCCATT
Organism: Merops nubicus; assembly: GCF_000691845.1. Classification (NCBI taxonomy): domain Eukaryota; kingdom Metazoa; phylum Chordata; class Aves; order Coraciiformes; family Meropidae; genus Merops; species Merops nubicus. The sequence goes on from NW_008628812.1 coordinate 60,092, forward strand.
TCCTTATGGAGTAAACTGGGGAGGAAAAAACATCTAACTGTCTGTGAGGACATAAAGGGAGGAGTCATAAAAATTATTCACTCCTTTTCTTGCCCATGGGTGGACACGCATGCATTCAAAAACATCAGACTTGACATCAGGGTGATTTAATTGGATTTATTGGAGGAAAACAATCATCCCTTTAAACTGTCATTATGATAGAAATCTCGATATGTATACATGATTGTCAAGGCAGAGAACCACTTGCGACGTAGCCCCGGTAACAATTTGCAGTTTTGCAAACTCATGACGCAGATAAAACTTTTGCAATGCCTTAATACATGCATGGAGTAAATACACATTCTCCCTCTGTTTGGACATGGATGCTGTTATGAACTTGTACCAATCACAAGACCTGCAATATTAGGCACACCGACATTCCTTGGTTAAGAGTTAAGCCTTTGTAGAAAACATGCTTGCATTTTTATTAAAAGTCAACCGAGAGATGTTTTGCGGTTGGGGATATTTGGGGAGTCACTAGTATGAGCAGACCGGGCTTTTTTTTTCATTGTTTGCTGACCCAAAACAAATATCTAGCTAAAAAAAGGCCCAAACTGGCCAAAATGCTGTTTCTCAGCTAGAGGCCAATGTACAACAGGATGCTGACATTGCGTTGACCAGAACCATGAGTCACACTGCATCTCCTGCCGAGCTACAACCTTCCATGCTTTTCACTTTGAAGGTCATGCTGCAGCTTGATTTATTCAGACATAGCATGTATGATGTCATGCTGGGCTCCAGGGATGCAGATGAGAGATGGAAAAGCTCAGAGTTACCCTGAGCAAGCCCCTAGGAGCTCCCACCCAGCAGGAACCACAGCACATGTCCACCTCCTCATGGAGCCTTGCAACACATCCTGCCTCAGCAATCTGAACGCAGGCTGATTTACAACCGTTATTAATGATGGTTTTTTTCTATGCTGTCATCTAGCACTTCAGCAATGGCACAGCATCCTGGCTCAGCACCAGACTTGAAGGTGGGCTCAATACTTCTTGGTGCTTTCAGCCACCTTGGAGCAGTCCCTTGCATAATTTGTAAGGACTGACACTTGCTCCCTACACCACTGGCACGGTGCTTTCTCTACAGCCCCACCACTTGGCATGCCTTCTCCAGGAACCCAGAGCAATTTCCCAGCTCTTTCAGATGGCTCTGCTTTGAGTACTGGGAACTGGAGTGTCTTCCACACTAACACAGCAGCCACTCAGGAGGTGGCACCAATGCCCTGCTGATGCCCACAAGAGGACTGGGCCAGAGCTCCTACAAGTACCATGTGACGATCCTTCACCCTGCCTTTAGAAAGACTAGCACAAATGAAAATGGGTCAATGGTTAAGGGGAGAGAAGGCAAAGATGATTTCTATGTGGAGCAAGGAAAAGTACCACACCAAACTCTTCCATGGATAAATGCTGGTACTATGTGGAGGTTCAGGGATTAAATGCTAGTATTTAAGTGGTGATGCTCTGGAAAGGATGGGATAATTAGCTCAGCTCTCTGGCCTATTCTGTGCAGGCAAAGAATCACAGCATCTTGGTCCCCAAAATGCAGCTCGTTCTGCAACAGGTGAGAAAGAAATTATCTTGTAGGAAGAGAAAAATACTAAGTATTGAGTGAACCAATCTGAATTTTGACTAAAAAAAAAAAAACACAAAAGAAAATAATAGGAAAAAAAAAAAGAAACAAAAGCCCCACACCAACATGCTTCATGGTAGTCCTGAGCGTTTGCAACCCAGGGCAGGAATTTTTGATGCGGGTCACATTTTTAAGCATTGTGTTCAGAAAGGGATCCTCCCCTCCCCAACTCCCTGTTTCTAGGTGTGTGTACACAACTACTGCACAGTTTTAAGCTGCTCTGGATGGTGACTCTTCTTGTACATGCTGCAGAGCATTCAACAGAAGACAAAATACAGGACCAGGCTTTGCAGGGACTTATTTACAAAACATCAGCTGCTGCATTTACTCAAACTTAACGATGGATTTCGAGTTACAGACACACTGAGTCATTTAAAAGCAAAACGTAGAAGTAAACCCCTTGAAGAAAAGGCTGGGTTGAATGTGCATAAAGAAAAGGCTTGGGAAATACAGAAACAGTGAACAGCAGTTTAATACATGCAGTGCAGTCTCATGCATTTATTGGACATTTGATGTCTTCATTAGTTCAGCA
>NW_008628812.1:62322-68283 GCF_000691845.1 Merops nubicus
AACGCTTGCAAAGCGTACATGCCCTGATTCCACTCTGGAGTATGGACAGAATGTAAGAGCTGCTCTTCTGACCTTATAATTTATGAAGAGGTGGTAAAAAATAGCTACCTGGACAGATCTGTGGCATGGTTCATGGCGGGACAGGGGTCTTGAAAACCAGAGTCTGGGCTAAAGAGCCTTGACCTCTGTTACAAACACTATTCACACAGTTTTGACCCAACTGTGCAAAGTCAGACCAAATAACCTGAACCAACTCTTGATCTCCCACCAGTGGGACCTATGATCCCGGGGGCCACAACACGCACACACACACATGCACACAAGTGCACACACAAGTGCACACACGTGTCACAGAGACTGGACCACCCCAGCAGACAGGTTGGGAAGGCAAGACCCAGCTGCAGCCATGGGGGGGAAACCGAAAAGGATTGTGTAAAACTTTCTGCTGGGCAAGAGACATGGAATGGCTGATTTACCAGGGGAAACTCTGCTTGTCCAACATTACTGAGCAGGTTGCCTTTCCTCACTCAAACGTTGCTGACAGTGATGTGCCAACTAATCTTCTGCGCTTGGTTTTGATGCTGTTTTCCTTGGATGTTGTAGTTCTTCCTGTGTGTTTCTGCTTTTTGTTTGAATGAGTGTAGTTCTTAGCATCAAGTTTCTGGTGCAAATAAGCATGATAATGAAGTCAAAACTCTTTTCCCACGAATGATTTCTGGGATGCATTCAGGCTCAAATTCAGATGGGTAAATATGCATGAGAGCAAGAATGCAAGTAATGCCATTAAATGAGAATTTCCATACTCTGAAAGGAAGATACTCCTGTACCTTGGGGCTTACTCTAGAAACTTTATTTTGCCAGTAGATGAACCCTCTGATTCTTTGGAAAGAGCAAAAGCAACAGTTTACAGTCTGCATGAACTTGTTGGCAAAGTCAATCTGGTGATTTTTATGCAATTGCTCAGGGCTGGAGCTGTAATCACAGGGGGAAATAATAGCATAGGTTTCTCTATATCTGATCTAGTTAACACCAATTTCACATCAAAGGAGAATATTCTCAGTGCTCGCCAAGGGCTAAAAGCTATCTGGCTTTCCCTGGGGTTTGTTTCCCTAAAGATAGGGTCAAGCTTAAGGAAGGAGCAGCCTCAGGGGCAGCTGCTACTGCATTTCTTGGGCACCTTGGTAGTGCATGTTCTTGTCTGCAGAGGGTTTGGGGAGAAAATCCAGAGATCAGGGGCTGTGTGGGCTCCCAGGGAAAGCTTTGGACAAGCCCTGAAGTCCCTCAGGGTCAGGCGGGGGTGCAGAAGAAGGGGAACTGCTTATAGAAAGCCATGGAGGTATGCAGGGCACATGCACATCAGAAACCCCTGTCTAATGCCTACTGCAGAACTACATGGAGATGTCTACCAGTGGGCTGACACCTCTTATTGTGGTTTGATTCACCGCAGGAACGAACCTCTATCATTGCTTGGTTTTATTTCAGCACCACAACCATAACAGACACAGAAGGCATTGCTAAAATCCCACTGTTTTTTTTCTGCCCCTCTACTCTAATGGCACCTTTATGACAGCAACCAGCACAGAAGACACATCACCAGCATCGTAACACAGTCTCAAGAAAGCATCAGTGCCAGGTTTTCCCCACACTCCTACTGCCCCACTTTGCCATGGGCCCAATATATCCGTTTCGTGCTGCAGAAGGGGTGATCCAGCAGAAAGTTAGGATGCACTGGGGATGAAGTCACATGCAAAATCAGCAGCAGAAGCCCCTGCCACTGCAATACTGACTTTCAGCTCGCAGAGTTCACGGGCAGCCTGTCCTCACAACTTCTTCTGCAGGCTAAGGGGCCAGCTGGAGGTTTTCTGGATTTTTTTTGTTTTGTTTTCCCAGCAAGAGCACTGCTGTTGGCATCAGAGATGGCCTCTGTGACTCTGGAGGTAAAAATCAACAATCAAAGCTGCAAGCAAAGAAAAAGAAGGGGAAGGAGCTGAGGAAAACAAGTTACAAAGGAAAAAACCATTGATGCCAGTAAAGTAAAGCAGAAAAGGGTAACAGACAGGTGAATCCAGGCTGAAGTCCTCATGTAAGGAGCAAATCACACGTTGTTTAGTAGGACTGTCCATTGGGAAAGAGCCCAGAAGGATTTTTTCTACCTGCTTCTTCATGGCCAGGCCAGTTGGACATTTGTTTTCAGTGTTCTACTTTGGGGCTATTAGCCCTTTCCCCCACATGCACACATTGCTTACTTCTGAGTTTGCATGTGTATGTAAAGAGTGGGTAGCAGGGGTGGATTGGGGCAGGGGAGGGACATGCAATGACACTGGAGCATCCCCAGCAAGCAATGCTGGAGTGTTTGCCACACCAGGCTGTGCTGCTGAGAGGCAAACAGCTCCAGTCCCCTCCATGAATCCAGCCTGGGTGCTGCTGAGTCATTCCAGTTAACAGATTTACCCAGATTTAAACTGAGAAGTTGTTATCAAGAGATACTTCAGGACCCAATGACAAGAGAAATCTCTAAGCATGTGGTGAACCTCCAGTCAGGTCTCCAGCTGTGTTTCACTGATACAGAAGAAGAACTTCCCACCACCCAAATTTGTAGCAGAAAGAAACAAATTTTGCTTTTAGGTGCTTCTGTTTCATGTCTTAAGATCCCAGCAGTTGATAGCAAGCCAAAGAGAATGGTGATAAATTACACAACTATGAAAGAATATTGTTTGCAGAAGGAAAACAAACCACTCTAGTTCCAAATGTGGAAGGAAAGAACACCTCTCCCAAAAAAAAAACCCACAGAAAGCAGCCAGCAAGGAGGGGCAGCCAGTGTATGGAAACCACCCCCCACAGCTGCAGGACAGCACGTCTGCCTTTGCTCCTCTCACTGCTCTTTGTTTTGCAGATGGAAATACATTTTCTTTTCCTTTTTTTCCCCTGCGAGATACATTTGGATGCTGTAATTTGATTAGTGGCCTCAGCAACCACATCAAGTTCCAACCAGACCTCGGGTTTCAGCACAGAAGGCAAGAAGGCAATGCTTGAGCACTAATCTTGGGAACAACTGTACAAAGACAAAATATCCCCTAACTAAATCCTGCTTTTGGCTGCATGTGTGTAAATATGGGTAACTCCACTGACTCCAAACTGGGGACTGTGTATTTACAACCCCTGCTTTTCACCCTGTACTCGGCACTGGTGAGGTCACCCCTCAAGTACTGTGTTCAGTTTTGGGTATCTCAATACAAGCAGGACACCAAAGTGCTGGAGCGGGTCCAGAGAAGGGCAACGAAGCTGGTGAAGGGTCTAGAGCACAAGTCTTGTGAAGAACGGCTGAGGGACCTGGGGCTATTTAGTCTGAAGAAAAGGAGGCTCAGAGGAGACCCTATTGCTCTCTGCAACTCCCCGTAAGGAGCTTGTAGAGAGGTGGGTGTTAGTCTCTGCTCACAAGTAACAAGTGATAGGACCATAGGAAACCGCCTCAAGTTGCACCAGGGGAGGTTTAGATTGGATATTAGGAATAATCTCTTCACTGGGAAGAACTACTGCCCTACTGCCCAGGGAAATAGCTGAACCACCATCCCTGGATGTGTTTAAAAGTTGTGTACTTATGGTCCTAAGGGACTTGGCTCAGCAGTGGGCTTAGAAGATGATCTTAAAGGTCTTTTCCAGCCTACACAATCCAACGATTCTAAGATTCTATCCCTGCAACTGGAGCAGGATAGGCCAGATGAGTTTATGTGGGTTCAAAATAATTTGAATTAGGAGTCCCTTTTAAAGTTTCCTCACTCAGGCTGGCAAAATAAAGTGCCCTTAGGATGAGTTTAAATTATATTATACTAATTTTCAGATACCTTTACAGCAAGACATGAAAAGCTCCCAGGTTAAATGCTGATAAAGCTCTTCCCACTCTATGCCAGTGGGACAGGAGTCTACGGTGACAACAGCCTGGGCATGGGGACAGGAGTGTGCCTGGCAGCAAGGAGATTCCCTGCCCTTCAGTCTGCCCAGTCGTGGGTCAGAAGTCCTCACCGGATAAATTATATGGAATTTTGCTATCAATCCCCAAGAGAACAATATGTGGCATCCTTCCTAAAATGAGAAGTTGAGGTTGAAGCCACTCTGTGTGAGCATCTATGCCAGCTGCAACATAGTGGGGGGCTCCCAGGGGCTCACTCAGATGTGCTACAGTCCTCCAAAAATGGGCAGCCGCTTAATACTGAGAAACCTGGACATCCATCTGGTGCAACAGCTTTAAGTGCCACCAAAGGAGTGGCTATTTCAAACAGTCAGCACCCACTGCCACTTGCTTCTAGCACTCAAAGCACAATGGATGAAATTCTGGCTCTGCCAGCTGAAGCCAACTGACTGAAGCTGAAGCAGGATTTTGAAGCCCCAATGAAAGATACATATCTTATGGCTTTTCCCAGCACGGTCACTATTGCTTGAAACATTCAGCTGTGTCTGTGGCTGCCACAAGTTCTTGTGCAGATACATGAAGTGAGAGTGGCACTAGAGCAAACTGCAGGGAATGGCTTGTGCCTCTGATGTGGGATGGATCTGTCTGGGATGGACCTCTCTGGGGTGCAGGAGGCTCACAGCAGCCAGGGAAAGGTGCCTGCCTCTGTCGCCCACCTCTTCTCTCATCCTCAAAGGAAAATCACAGCTGGGAATGGCACAGAAGTCACCTGCAGCCCTTTGGCAAATCTGAGCAGATCTGCTCGCCTCTCTGTTTCAAACTGCTTTGATGCATGGCTGCACAAAAGTCATGGTGGCTGTTCCTAAATGATGCACCAGCACACCGAGCCTGGGAAGGGCGTGTACTTAGTAATTAAAAAAATGAGGAAATTGAGCTTGCTTTTGTATATGAGCTTCTGAGGAGGAGGAGAGGGCAGTGCCACCCCTGCATGTGCCCATGCCTTTCAGCGAGGTCCAGCCTTCCCAGGTCAGTGCTCCTCACCAGCCCTCGGCCAGAGCTAAGTCTGGTGGGGCAATGCCACACCAGAAGCTGCACTCTGCACCTGGCAACCTGCCAGTGCTTCCCCAGGGGGCACAAGCATCATGTCTCTCCCTGGGGGTGAAACCCAGGCACGCAGAGATTAAGTTCTAAACTTTTCTGTTTGGTCTTGGGTACTCAGTTTTGGCCAGTCTGGGAGGTGCTGAGTATCAGCAACACCAGGTGAAGCCCTGAGGAGCTGCAGGTGCTCAGCACCTCTGGCACAGATCCCCTAGGCTGGAAGTGCCCAGTGCCAGAGGCCATCCTGGTAGGAGACTGGAGAATTAAATGTCTTGCTTAAGGTCAGCCCCGTGGGGCAGTGGCAGAGGATGGCTGTGAATCCCAGCCCCACATCTGCCTTTTCTTTTGCTCTGCTCGTAACACACAGCGACCTGAAGGAGATAGGAGCTGCAGGATGAGCCCATGCTCTGTCATCTCGTTTGCTCAGCTCTGGTTGGCTCCTGATCAGCACAGTGTATCCACTTCTTCTCTAAGACAAGGGTGCTGCAGAACCCCAGCACTAGAGGAATGAGGCCAAGGATGAGCTGACTCCCATCTGGTGGCAATTTAACTCTCACCGAGGCTTTCGAGGAGGAGGAGGGGAGGGAAAGCAGCACTTTCTTAATCTGAGCAGCAGCAGCTCTGCTAAAGCCAGACAGACTTGCAGTCCAACTTGAGGATTGAGAAATGGCATGCCATTGAAATCCTCCCATGTTACAAAGTTAACATCAATTCCTACCTACAGAAATAGCCTATCCCCCAGCAAACTGGAAGGAGGGACACTACTGGAAGTACTTTTTCAAAGAAAAAAAAAATAATGCTCAGAAAAGTATCTCTATTTAAATAATCCAGTTGAGATGTTCGTAGTTAATGGAAAAAAATACAACACATACTGTTACCTACACTGAGAAGAGAGTAAATCATTGGGGAAAAGAATGAGTGTTCATTAGTTAGAACCCTGCTAGACTCACATATAT
>NW_008628813.1:0-34444 GCF_000691845.1 Merops nubicus
GCCAATTTCTGCCCCAGGATTCTTTTTTTAGCCAGAATTCCCCACACAGCACCTGAACTGCATAAACAAACCTCCAACCCACCTGTAAGCAGAGTCAGCTCTTATAGCGGTGGCTTCTTACCTCACCTCCAAGTTAATATGGAAGGTGGGGGCACCTGGTGGTGATCTCCTAATCAGTTCCCACCCGAGGCTGGCCAGACCCTGGGTGAAAACCAACCAGGAGGGTCTTTCTTGCCTGGTTGTGGACATCATCCATATGCCCACCCTCATTCAGGGCTGGGGGTTTAACCCCAGCACTTCACTATCTTTGCAGACTTTCAGGGTCCCACAGTGAAGCTTATCTTGCAGAAGGAGAAAATAGATCTTCTTCATTAATTTCAGCATCCAGGGCATGAGATTAGTGGCTTCAGTGGTGGGGATCCTTACAGTAGTGCCAATTTTCCACGCTCAGGTTTTCCTTACAAAAGACTGAGCTGATCTTGATTCTTTTTTGAACTGGGGCTAGAGACAAAACAAAACAGAAAAAAAAAAACAACCCGCTTTCCCTATTAAGAAGGGTTAAGAGCATTATCTTGTGAGAGTGAGAATTTAACTCTTGGCTATGTTTGGCTATTTTATTTCCTTAACCTGGTGAATTTTTGAGGTCACATTTGAACCATCTTGCTGGCTTGGTTGAGCATGATCACAGTCAGGGATAAAGAATTTCTTAGGCATCAGAACAAATAAACTACTTGTGCTGCATTGTGGAGAATGGCTGTCTAAACCCCTTTGTTTAACCTCAAGTGTTTGGTCCCTAAAAATTGATGAGTACAGGGAACCAGGATTATCTATTCTAAAGCTTTGGAAATATGTTATATATTACGTATAGGTCTAAAAGTTTTTTTGAAAAGAAAGAAAATGTTGCTTTTCACATATAGAGCAAAAAGTGAGTAAAAAAATAAATAGGTATTAAATTTTAAAACATTATTAGAAAACAATTTTTCTTATTGGTATGTTAATATTGGACCAATTGAATCTGTAGATCATTGTGCTCATGATTTTTGTCTACCTGAGATTTGTTTAGGGATAGTTATCTTGCCCAGTTGAGATATGGCTGAAATGCATTCCAACACAACTTGATGTGTTGTCCTTCAGTAGGTGCGCTTTGTAAAGCATCATAAGGAACAAGAATGAAGAAGATGTGCTAGGGCACAAAAAGTTATGAAAAAGGGACTCTGGGCCTTTACCTTCTCTGTTTAAGGTGTCAGAAACAGCATGTGTCATTTATTCATCAAGATTAGGTTTGTGTACAAATATCATCTACAGAACAGCTTCTTGTAAAAAAACAGAACAACCATTTCTTCTGTTATTGCTTGTGAAAGACTCACAATGACCACTGTGAAATGTGGGTAATGATTAGTAGCCCTTCAAAAGAAACACAAACCAACAAACAAAAAATCTGAGCTCTGAACTGCTGGTTCCTTTACACTTCCAGAAAACTGTAGCTTTTTAATAAAAATGTTTGTACTGATTTGCGATAAACTGACGTTTGTGTAGCACAAACATCTGTTTGTGATGTGTGAGACATCTCTCTCCCATGAGAAAATGTAGCTGCCTAAATCCAGATCTGAGTCTGTAGCTTGGCTGCTACACACTAGCACTAAGTCCCTCATGAAATTGGGTGATGGAGCTGGGAAAGTATTAGATAATTTAGAGCTTTCTGAAAAAGGAGCTGTGGAAAGAGGCAGAGGTGTGAGAAATCACAAGAGAGCAACAGAAGTCGCTGGCCAAAGCCCACCAAAGAGGAGACTGAGTAGTGAAAGATGTCCCAGGAAGTTGTAGGTACAGTCATCCTGTGCTGAACAGGAACACCTAGGCAGTGCTGCACTCTTAGGCAGGAGTATGAATTTGACCAAGAAGTAGGAAAACTAGGCTTCTAAAACACGAACAAGTCTGCCTAGGGCAGTAAAGCTCAGTCTTCATTTCACAATGGCAAATAACTGTTTACTCAATAGCATGGAAGGCTGTTAATTCTATTTGGGGTGGGGGGGGGTGGTGGAGGTTGGGTTTGGGGTTTTTCTGTTGTTTTTTTTTAGCAAATAAATTATTTGCAGGCAACAGGTTTGCAGTAAACAAGTTTGTTTCTATGCAAAACCAAATAAGAGCATTCTCTGCAGCAGCTCTTTACAGAAGATAGTTTTGGGCAGTTGCTTTGCTGTGTTTTTTTACTGGAAATCCCAAAGGAATCTAAATATAGATAGCGTGGCTCTGAATCAAAAATGGTTCCCTCTTAGTTTCTTGAATTGGCAAGCTGCAGTTTGGGGAAACAAAAAAAAAAAAAAAAAAAAGAAAAAAAAAAGGCAATTTTAATCTAACTGTAAAAGGTAAACTAGTCAATCTAGTGAAACCTGGCTCTTGAAAGAGGGATGAGAAGAAACATGGAGTTCCATTAGGAACAGTATTGCATATTTATACAGGGAAGTACTAGAGTATTAATGGATTGTTTATTTTAAAATTTGCAAAGATTAGTGCTTTGCAGAAGAGCATTTAGTGGCTTTCTCCTGAGATTGCTTGTTGCCTGGGCACGGTTTCAGCTAGCCTAGCTTATGCAGCCCTGCAGCCCCTTCCTCGGGGCTGGCAGCACGTACTGCTGCCCCCTTTGCCTTCCTCACGATCTCTACAAATTGCACTTCTGAACTCCAGACTGCTGGGTTCAAATGCTGTGTCATAAGGGTAGCAGGATAAAGGATGTGTTTGTTCCTTTTTGTGTTTGGAAAAGTAGAAGGAGGAAAATAGCTTTATTAAAAAGGCAAAAATAAATGACCCTTTCCCAGGCAAGAAGCAAATTAATGATAGCAAGTTGGAGTCAACAACAGAAGCTGGAAAGGAACTTTTTCCCTGTTTGGCTAGCCTTCTCACATGTGAGTGCTTTCTATATTGAAACATTGCTGGATTTCTCCATTTTTCCATTGCCTGAGAATCTGTTTTAAAGAGAAACGTCCTACTCTCGGTGCATTACAATGTCAGAACTCAAGTGCACTGTAGCTTATGATTCAGAGTGTTCTAGTGCTATAAGATACGGATGGAGAAAACCCAACATAAATCCTCTCCTACACTTGGGAGAGTTATTACTAGCTCCCTTATCAAATGCAGCCTCAGTAATGGGCCACACAAGAATGGTAATCTCTGTGATTGTTGTGCAGTAGAAACTGGACTGGCCCATTTACAAAAATGATGCACTATTTTGAGGCAATCATTGCTCAGACTTGCTTGTGCTTGAGCAGCAGTAGCTTATTGAGGTTTAGAGCTGGGCAAGCCATTAGACAAATGACAGGTGCTCTCTATTAACCCCTTGTCCTTCCCAAGTGGAAGAGTAAAGAATAAGGGAAGCAGACTTGCGGATTGGAAAACTAAAAGAGCTTTAATGAAAATGCTACTAACAAAATTAAATATATACAAAATCAGAATCTAATCCAACCCCCCTGATGACAGTTATGCCACCGTCACCACTGATGCTGTGGAACAGGCACTGGGGAAGTCCCAGGCTGTACTCAGCAGCAGATGGGAACCAGATTTAGGAGCTGAATTTTGGAACTACATTCAGGAATACATGTATTGGGATCAAAGGCAGAATGGACAAGGTGCTCCTTGGATGCTGGCCATTGAAGAAGAAGAGAGCTTGACCATCATGATCCTTCAGGTTTATACTGAATTTGATCTATATGGGACGGAACACAATGTTGGTCAGTTTAGGGTCACCTGTCCTGTCTGCTCCTCCCCACAGGAGCAGCCTCTTACTTACTGGACCCCGCCAACATGGTACACAAGCTTTAGCAGTGACCTTCGTCTGTATACCAGTCCTTGGTGGTAACTCTACACATGGAGTGTTACCACTGCTAGCAGCAGACACTATCTGTGAAAATACGTTGTTAACTTCAGAAAGTGCAGTCAGTTGAAAGAGACTTAGCTGAAAAGTAAAATCACTGAACAGAATTAGTTCTGTTCTAACTCAAAGCAGGATGTAGGTTAAGGCAACTATATAATATTTCAGCTTTATACAATTTCAGCTTTCTGTTTTTCCTTTTAATGGTGACCAGAAGAACAAGGGGCAACCTACTGTTTGCAGAAATCATCTTGATGTGAACAGTGGCATATAGGCTACAGATATCTGTTTACCAAACAGTAAGAAAGAGCAGAGAATTCTTACTTTTACTGGGGTTTGGGTGGGGGCAGGTAAGGAAAGAAGGGTCTAGATGCTGTACTTGGACATCAGTCTTCTAAATGTTAACATCTTTATGATGAATTGGTATACAGGCTTTTGCCAACACTTGTTCTCCAAGTTTGTCAATGAACTTTTGTTCTTCAGCATTGGGTCTTTTTCTGCCTGGATTTGTTAATCTCGCTTCTATTTTACCTGTGTTGCTGCTCTTCCCATAGATTCTTTCAGTCATGGACTACCTGAGAAATGTGATAATATTTAATTGTGGCACAAAATATTCAGTAGTGTGGCAGCTTTTTTTTACTGTACTGGCCATAGAGAAAAGAACAAGGCATACGCTGAGTAAACCCTCTCATTTTTGAAAGACAACAGGGAAGACTTCTACCATCTGTAAAGGAAGAGTGATGGAATGAGATCCTCTCTTTGGTTAGTAGCTGTCCTTAGAGTGCGTACTGCATCATGTATTTGAGCCCCAGAATTAGCAACATTTGACAAGTCACTGTTGGTGGGATTGTTATTTAGGACTTATCCAAAGTGCAGCATTATACAGCTGCTCATTGATTCTCAAGAAGTTCATATTAACATCAGTGGCATGACTGTTTTGAATTATAAACAGGCACACAGGAGATGTGGCAGAGATTTACAGATAGATAGCAACTGGGAATGGAGCAGATCTTGCCCAGAGAAGAACCTCAGTGTTCTTCCCAGGGAAACTTTTTCTTATCATGTATTTTTATGACTGTAGGTTTAGTAAACAAGCTTATTCCATTGCTGAACCTTCTACCAACTCATTTCTTAACAAATGGTTTCTCTTTTGAATCACTTTGGAAATGACCCACAACTTTTAATGTTTTAAATTAAAATAATTATTTATTTTTGTTTCCATACAAAATTATTCCTTGTCCTCTTTTCTATTTCAATAAAATGTAACAAAAAAGAAAACAGGAGAGTAAAATTTGACCATGCTGCTATAATTACTACTACAACCAGGTAAGTGTACCTGACAAGTACTTCTGAATACTAAAGTCAACATCTGTGCTTTTTTGGATAGGCAGCTATGGTGAAAGTGCTGCTACAAGGTTTTAAATTACCTTCTATTTTGTTTAGGAAAAAGTATATGGCTCAGAAATGCAGTTTTGTTGTCAAAAAGTTAGGTAAACACAAAATAATTATTTTTTATCATAGGTGTAGTCTTTCTACATATTACTGTGTATTAAATTGTTAGTAAAATAGGTGGTAATTAAATATTAATGTTCCAAATGCTAGTTGGCTTACAAACTTAGATCTGGCAAATGGATTTGGAAGTGGCAAAGTAACACACATCAGAAGAAGCCTGGGCACTGAGTTTTGTAGTAGAGACTTGCATTCCAGGCTTCACTGTAGCCCCCTGTGGCATGGTATGCTTACCTGTGTAGGGACTCTTAATATTCTGATCTGTTGTCCACAAGAGAATATAAAGGAACACAATTATAAGATTTTCTTCTGAAGTAATTTTCTGTAAATATAGCTAATAAATTGTTAGTATTAATTATAGATACATAAATATACCGTGAATATTATTTCATATTATCGCCATTCTCAATATTGTGCTGAGTAATAGGATAACTTTGTGCAATAAAAGGCAAGATGAGAGTAGGTGTCCTGCAGGTCTTCCTTCTTTGGAATTACACTTCAGCTGCTGGAGCTGTTTTACACAGGATTTGAACCACATTAAACAAAGACTGACTAGATCCCATTAAAGATTTATCCACAGCAGGAACTTAGTTTAGCACCAATTTGATGATCTGTCTGCCACTGTCTAAGCTTCCAGAAGACCATAAGAGGCAGGATATTTGGATTGAAAACCTGGATAAGTACAATGCTTGGAGAGTCTGAATATTTCAGAGTCATGGGGAAGTATAATACTTAACCCTTCCCCAAAATAATTTGAACTGAATACAGCTATCAGGTCCCCTAACCTGGGAATAAGGTCTCCTTTCCTTCCACCTTCAAAGATGCCTGATCTACCTCCCTACTGTCAGCTTTGTTCAGTCTTACACAAAACACCTGCACACAAATAATTACTGAACTAGAAACAGAACAGAACCCATGTACTTGTCTCAAGCCACTGTTGCCACGTGGATTTGGCCTGAGAAATACACACCTCCTTGCCGGTGGATGGTGGAGGGCAGATGAGGACTTTGGTGGTGGACACAGGCAGGAACTTGAGCCTTCTGGCACTAGAAACTAGCTGAGTAAAATTTCAATCAATGATTGTATACAGTGGTACATCTAAATCCCTTCCTGTATAAACCTTTGTTCTGCAGCCTGCAGACACAATAAGGTGCACGTCAACATCCACTCAAATGATTTTTCAGATTTATTTGCTTCACTATGATTGAAGCATCAGCATTCTAATAGGACAATAAGAAAATCAAGTCTTATTTTCAAGTTTAAACATCATAAATCCTCTCATCTTTTTTCTAGTTAGAGAAAACTGTTGAATACGTTTTTTCACTCAAGCAATGTTTCAGGAAACTGCATTCACTCACATGCCCTAGTTCATTTTGTTAAGCATCTCAGTATTATGGCTTAGAATCAGTAACAGGAGAAAAAAAGAGAAATAAGTATAAAGGGATTTACAGCAGTTATAACAAGTTTTGCCAATGGAAAGCTCCTCTATGCAGCTGAGAAGCTTAAAACATTCGTGGTATATTTAAAAAAAAAAAAAGCAGTAGAACTACAAAATTAAGTAGAAATCTACTTTAAAAAAGAAAAATCTAACTGCCCTAATGTTTTGAGCCTCTGAGAAAAGAATTTGCAGAAATACGTACTGTAGTGTTTGCATAATAATTACCATGCTTCAGCTAACACCTCATGCAGCGTTTCCTTCATGATTTGATCATGGTTATTGGTTACATATACACACAACATTGGGCAGTGCTACACAACACAAACCTGATGTTACTTTTTTTTTGTTTTTAATCAAGCCAATTTAGTCATAAGAACCTATAAATAGTATTTCACACATTGAAAAGCAGGCAGACTATGGGCTTTGACCTATGTATACTTCTCTTCAAAAAAGATGCGATGAAAAAGGAATATCAGTCCAATATCAATTTAGTATGAAGAGTGCAGACCATATTCATAATATTTTAGCTCTCACTGGCATCTTTCTTGGGACTATTCATTTGTGTGCATTTACTCTTGAGTGCTCTGGCCCTATACACTATAACATCAACTGGGGGTCTACTCTTTTCTTTGCCTTGTCACTAAAGTGAGCTTTGCTCATCCACTCGAGTAGGAGAAATTAAAAAGCTCCAGCCTTACTATATTCATTGTAAGAATTAAACAGGAACATTGCAAGTGAGTAATTATTGTAAGGAACAATAGTTGCTTTGGTTTATAAATACCCACACTGATATTGAAATACAAAGCCCAGCTTATTCGGGTGAGACTAAAGGCAGAGGAAGCTGGCACTTTAGAGATGATATGTAAAATGAAGTACCAACAGAAATGATTGCATAAAAACTTGGTTCATAAGTCCTGCTACAGGCTGATATTTCAGTCTGAGTCTTGTCCTTTCAAATGATATTTGTATTGGATCTTCATTGTCCTTTCCCACTCAGCCTCGTTAGGGTTGTTGGGAAACGATGTATTTAGAAGGGTTTATTTCTTAAAATATCTCCCTCTGTAACAAAGGCTATAACATAAGGGAAAGCCACGCTGGGAAAACTAATATAGTTAGAAAAGAAGGCAGGGTAGAGGGAGTCACAACCAGTACTTGTGTACCCACTGGCTGTGGTAAGTGGGACACTTTTCCCTTTGAGAGGTTTTGTGGCTTTGAGAAGATGAAGTGGAACACCTCTGTTATGGGACTGTTGGAAAAATGTAGAACTGTATTTTGGTGCACTTTTTTTCAACATTAGGTGCTCTACAGTTAAAGAGCAAGTAGAAATGACATAGAAAAGATAATTCTGACTATACACATTATGTAGGCAGGATAACATCAGACTAAACAAAACCTCCACCCCATGTAAACCACTAAATAAACATTTGCTTTGAGAGGAAATGTATTTTACTTACTGTTTTGAGCACTAGAACTTTTTTTTCAAATAATTTTTTTTTTCCTTTGCATCCAGAATAAAAATGAAAGAATAAATACATACTACGGGAATTTTTCTCCATCAAAACATTGCCAGTAACATCACTACTCTGTCATCCTCAACAGAATTATTTTCATTATGTTCTTTGCAAGCATGGAGAACAAATTCATGAGAAGACCGTCTGTTACTGTGTAGTACTGCATCTGCTTAGCTGACTTCTGCTCTACAATATAAAAAAATTAAACACCATCATTGGTATTGCAACTGACATGGTATAAATGACAGAAGAGACTGAAATGAAATTTTATACTAAAGCTTTAATCCATATGTAAAACATGAAGTTTTTTTCTGGAAACTGTTGGGGAATATTTCCCTCAGCTACCGGTTTCAGACCTTGCTCTAAAGCCTCTAGACATTCAAGTAACTGTTGATGTGTTGACCTGTGGCTTCTTGCATTGCAATGCTATGGAGTAAATAGTGCTGATTAATTTTTTAAGTATTGTGTTTTAAAAACTGCATTTATATGGAAGAAAAAATGCATCAGTAGTATTATTGAACATCTGTCGTACCAAAGTATGTCACGTAAGATCTGCATCTCAGGATAACTAACTTGCAGGGTACTCTCCTCATCTAAAATTTTCCTCCACTCCAAACTTTATTACCAATGGCTGAAATGAGTCACTGTTCCTTCTAAGTTGTCAGAATGACACACAGTGAGAAAGGGCTGCTCCTTGTCAGGCTAAGAACCTCCTACATTTCATTAGCATGCTCCATGACAAGCAGACACCAAAAGATCATGCGCGTAGGAAAGTAATTAGACTATGGGAAAAGAATGACCTCCCTGGGGGAGTATGCAAATATATTAAAAATGTCTATAATCTCTGAGAAATCAATAACATAATAAATGAGGCACATGCTACATTTGCAGCTGCTTTTAATTTACTTTTTAGCAACCCACCACAAAATAACATTAAGAAGTGATGTGTGAAAGAACATAATTTCACCATAGGCATTTGTTTTCTAATATTGAGATATATAGGGATAGTGCTTCTATCATTAAAACATATATACACAAAACTGTTTCACATGCTAGCAGATAAAAATAAAGTCTACTTACTGATATATTTTTTACAGGTTTTACTCATTTCTGTCTCTCTTCTCATCTTCTTAGACAGAAAAATAACTCCCCACTATGTGAACATGTGTGAGATAGGATTAAAAACGTTTCATTGTTGTTCTCATACTGAAAGATTGCATTCAAATACATTAGTTTTTAGCAAAATCAATGTTCTTTTTCCTGTTCCTTCCTATCTCATTTGTTGTTTATGAGTACAAATACAAACCCTGAACTCACAGTTGACAGAAGCCTAAGCTCCCAAACTGAAATTACAAACTGCATTTAGTGACCCGTATGCAACTGTTCAGTCTTTGTTGTAGAGCTGGCTAAAGCTACAACGCCTAAGGAAGGATGTTAGTTTAGTGTCTTCCTTCCCGGTCCTCCTTGCTGGCAGAAAATAATGCAAAGTTTGCTATCATCCACCTTAGGGGCTTCCTCTTACAGCAACCACTGGTCAGGCAGGTGTGAGCAGGCAAATAACAGTGACTTTCAGGGCTTGAAAGAGATACAGAAGCATGGCAAAGAAAGCATATTTGGTACTAGACACATCCAGGCAGGGAAGATGGAAACACATCAAACGAAGCCTCATACCTCACCCACACAACCAGCTTTTGCTCAGATCCTTATGATTTTGAGTTACTGGATTGTTACTCGCTCTTTGAATTCACAGTTATTTTTCTGAAAGGCTGAATCAGTTCCATAGGAAGTCATACTTTTCCGGGAGGTATAGGCATAGGCTAGAACAGACCAGTTCACTGCTCCCGAGGCACTAATAATGCACTGGGCTAATAGTTACCACATGCACATACAAATCCCAAGATCCATTTCCCTCATTACTGAAAAAATACAGAGGGGAGGAGGCAAGAGAGATACTGAAAAAGGTTTAGTCTTTAACAGCACTAACATGAAGCTGTTTTCCGGATGTGAAAGATCTTAGGCAGAAGAGTACATGAAGCAGCATCTGCCACACCTTACAGAAGGTCTTAAACATTGTGCCCCTCGCTGTAAGCAGAGGAGGAAGAACAAGCATCTCATTGAATTCACACAACTCCTATTGCTGTATGCATTTCCTAAAATCTAGAACAGCAAGTTAGAAAATCCATTTGCATTTTATTCTCATGCTTCTGATATTCTTTGTCAGTTCTCAGTTCAGCTTCTGCACTCACTTGTGGCTCCAGCAAAAATGAACATCTAATTTTGCAAAAGTCTTAGCTCTGGTATAATTTATTCCCTATTGAGAAATCAGTCAAACAACAGACAGCTAAGCCAATCTATGGCATGTTGATGAGACCCTCACAATTTCTGAACCCTGTTAAACTGAAATTTCAGATCACAGTTAAGCAATTTTTGGAACCAAATGAAGTGTATTGCTGATATACTGATACAATACGAGAGTGCTACAGTCCCTTGCTCTATATCCATGAAGGGCCTTTACACCATGAATGGAAAACAAAGCCAAAAAACCCCTTTGATATTGTTCCAATAAAGCCTCACCACATTCAAAGGCTCATAAATTCTGTTATTTGAAAAGCAACAGAACATACTCACATTGCTTTCAGTAGAGGAGGTGCTGGAAAGGGTTTTCGTGTTTCAAGAACTTTTGGAGAGGGAGTTAGAAAAACAACGGTAAAACTTTCCTTTGCATCCATTAAATATCAGAGTACAAAACACTATTATCTGAATTCTGTCCATGCAATGGCATTGCTTTTCCAGCAAAGATGGTGAGATCAACAAAGTGGTAGGTAACAAAAAAATGTTAAAAATTACTTTTGTAATTTCTGCTCTGAATACAGAAACAAACAAGACTTTAGTTTTCATTTCCTAGTGAAATAAGAAATCAAAACTTTTAGAGAGATTTGATTCTGAACAAAACACAACAGAAATGGTTGCATTTAATATGCTGCTCACACCTTGTTCCCCACTCTAGCAGAGAATTAATTCACCGTACTAGACGCCTTTTTTCATTTAGTTATCTGAGAAATTAGTATCCCTCTGCTATTATTTGAAAGTCTGTTGTTACCTGTGGTAACAGGAACTGTATCACAATTTTGTTTTCCACCATCCTTATATTTAATGAAAAAACTACTACATCTTGTGGGGTCTAGGAAAGTTGTAAAAATACAGACAACTCCCCTAACCACTGAAAAGAACATCTGAAAACCAACAAAAAACTTCACAAACCTAGAAGAATTTGAATTTCCCAACATAATTTTACAGGTCCATCTTTTGATACAGCCAATGCAGAAAGCTAATTCAACAGTACCTATAACAGTTCCAAATATTAACATTTCTATAATTTATTAAATGTTTGTTTCTAACAATCACTTTTAAAGGCTCTTATGTTTATATACATCATATGCCAAGCAATTTAGAAAATGTCTTTTTCAGTTTTAAATATCAAACATGCTACTAGAGAGATAGATATGCTTTCTGAACCAGCAAAAGAAATAGATATAGCACAGAAATGACAGCAGAAGGATCTCCAAGAAGTCACAAACAATAATTACTATTCACTTAATTCTTTTCAGAAGAAAACAGAAGCCTTTCTGAGATTTAACTATATATTCACTCAACATAAGTTAGGGAAATATTTCATGAGTTATCATGTGCAGGCAGTCTGCCTTTACACGTAAATATGTAGTAATATATCACACCTAGAGCTGAGCATGTCACCTACAGCTCAGCTTAGAATATCTGTTGCCAACCTAGTGCTCATCTTATTTATACCACTAGAAATCTAAACCAAGATTTTAAAAACAACTTTAGAAAAAAAAAAAAAAAAAGAAAAAAAAAAAAAAAAGGGATGGGTTTTCTTCCTGTGTGGGTTGACTTGACTGCAATATTCATGAGTAACACAACATTTGTGAGATGGCAAAGGCTGTATAACACCATTTGAGTTTCTGAGCCTGACCACCAGTTGGGGATACAATGTACCAGGAACACAGAATCCAAATGTTCCCTTCTAACACAGAATTTCACCTGACTGATGGCAGCCTGGCTGCTAACTTGATGCTTGTCTGAGGTAAAAATCACTTTTCTGACCTACTCTACCCTTTGGTTTTGCATAACTTACATGTGCCTGGTAAAGCATGTCTTATACACTGGGCCTTTATGTAGTTTTTTGTAAGGTTCCAAAGACATGTTTGTATGTTTTTTTTCTTTCCTTTTTAAATTTAGTTTGATCAGGTTAATCTTTAAAGTTTGTGTTGTTCCACAGATTCTGTAAGGATAAATGTGTGATTACAATGCTTGAAAGCTTTTACCTATTTCCTTGTTTGTGCAGGGTGGGAGAGAAAAAAAAAAAAGGTTATTTTAATAAGACATTCCTAGCAATAAGAATATTTTGAAGAGTTGCATACATTGCTGTAACAGTGGTATAAGTCAAACCATACATCAAATATTTCACAATTTGTACTTTCCTTTGCTAAGCACAAGGATCATCTTTGAGCATAATACCTTATTCTATTTGGAGTTCAAAACACTCTTCTAAAATGTTAAGCCACTTCCCACAAACTTCACTCTCAGGAAGTTTTAATTGGCTGCTATTCCAAAAAGGTTTGAAGGATGCCAGTGTTCTCAGCTTTGTAAACTCAAAATGAACTTGTATTCATTTCAGATCAAATGAAGGGCTTGAGTTTTGTGCTTTATTTTTTAATTACTCTGGTAGCACTTTGGAATCCAAATATCCAGTTCTTATTTTTTTCCTTTATAAGCCCTTACTCTCATATTTTTCTTAGTCCATGTAGCTGAACCATTAGCTTCAGACTTTTCACAGTAAAAACATGGTAAACATGGATATTGCATTTGCTGGGGGAGAACTCAGACTCACCATAATAAATAAAACAAATAATAATAGTCTGTTGAAACAGCTGATACAGTGTTCTCTCCAGTTACCTGAACAGATCAGAACAAAACAAAATAAAATAACCTAATCCACTTGTTATCCCAAGGATTTCTAGAGCAGTATCAGTTCAAAAGTTAGTTTTTATGTACAGCCGCCCACAGGTATAACACAAAACAATTTTTACAAGCACCTTACACAAATGCTAAGCAAAATTAAACTAATCAAACCAAAGGAAACACATTTGATGAGTAACTAAAAATCTTAGGCCCAAATTCTAGCACTGCCGTGTGGACCACTACTCAGGCTGCAGATTTGAGAGAGGGTAGTCTCAGACCCAATCAAGAACAGTCTATTATCATCTGCTGGTGGCTTTTTTTGAGGATACCATTTAAAATGGCCTCCGAGCTTTAATCTGTGCTCATCACAGACAGAAGCATAGTGGGCTATTTCCAGGAAGAGATGTTTTCAGTGGCAATTCAAAAAGCCATAGGGGCCCACGGATATCACACAAGGGTCAGATCCTGTAGATACATAGGCTCATCAGCCAAGGGGCCATCTACACAGAAATACCATGAAGCAACCATAGTTGCTATTTTTAGCTGTGAACCAACTGAAGATAAGGGTGATTAACATCTATAACCACTCATTGAATGGCATTACATCATTTTACACTTCCACATGGTCTAGTGGCTAGGGAGATGTTGGGATGAAGGTTGGACTTGATGATCCTAGAGGTCTTCTCCAACCATAGCGATTCTATGATTCTAAGAGCAGGGAGTCCAGAATTTTCTCTCCTACTTATGGATGTTTTCACCTTCTGAAACAAAAGTCAGTATGACCTAGCTGTCAAGTTGTGGATTTAAGAGAATATGGGATTTCCATCCAGTCAATGGGATTCCTTAAAATAGGAGGTGGAAAAATGTTCAGAATGAAACAAAGTACATGGAGCCAATGCTGCTGCCTACTGATTGTGTGCTGGTGCACACAGCCCATTGCACTGTTAGAGACAGCAAAACAAACTTCTCTCAGTGACTGGATACATAAGCAGCTAAGCTGAATATATTGCTTTTGCCTTCATGCCTCACATTCAAAAGGCACTGCCCTGTCATAGCCAAAGACCGAGTCCTTCTTAAACATATTCATATTTAGCAAATTAATTACAACACATAGCAACAAATGTCTGTACCTAGAAATCAGATAAAAACCCTTTCAGAAGCTAGAAGTGTCTCTCAAATTACTACATTATTGAAAGAACTGCAGGGGATAATGTTTTACACATTTTTTGTGTTTATTCATTTAAAGGGTTGAATGTTTGGGTGCTTTAAAAAAATGCTTTAGAAGAAATGAGAAGGAAACCTTAGAAGTCTTCAAAGAAAAACTGCTACTACCAAACATAAAACAGCAATATGAAACGGTCACAGTCACATCATTTAAAAGTTATTTTTCATGTAACTGAGCTGCACTACAATAAATATTCTGGACAGTAGATGTCCTAATTGTAATTTGGCAACTCTTTGGCTGCACCAATGTAGTCAGTGTCAGACAGTTATTGACTAAAATCTGCCTTATAAGAGAAAGAAAATATTTCAATTTGACATGTGCAACAAGCAACAAACATACTATTAGGTTTTGCTTTTTAAATAAAATAAACATAATAAATGTGATTCTGCTAAAAGTTCCATAGTTTGATTTTGGTTTGGTGTTGGGTTTTTGTTTGTTTTGGTTTTTTGTTGTTGTTGGTTGGTTGGTTGGTTTGCTTTGTTTTTCACCAATAATATTTGTGAGGTTTTGCTTGGCTTAATGACAGGGACAGTTTAAACAATCCCTGAATTGTGTTAATGTGATGTTCCCAGTCAGGGAATTTAATCAATAAAACTGGTGAATTCATCCACAGGATAAAATAATGATAGAATTAGGGAGATCAAAGATAATGTACATTGCTGATCAGTATCTGAAAGGTAAATCCATTATACTATGTAAACACAAAAGTCAGATAAGGCTTTTTTAAAAAACATAAACAATAGGCAAAAGTGCTCTAAGAGAGCCTGTTAATTTGAGACAAAATAAATAGATCCAAATTGTCTCCATTTAGATCCATGCAATGAATTCTACCCTCCAGATTCAAGCAAACAGTGCTTAATGCATGCAGTAGGTCTTAAAATAACTGACAGTTTTACTTCACTGTTTTTCCAAGCTGTTTTGGAAACTTCTGAAATCTGTCTTCTCTGTAAAGAATAAATTTCAGTCTAAGAAAAAAAAACACAACCAACATAACTTATTCCACCACTGCATAGGTCTTTTCAACAACAACAGACAAGCTGCAGTGTATTCTGAGTATCAGCTTGTTATCTAAAATTATCCAACATATCCAAGAGAATTTAAGTGGGTTAAAAATGTCACAGAAATAAATAATTGTTCAAAGTTTGAGAACTCCTTGCTCCTGGAAAATGCCAAAGATAGCAAAACAGCTTACACAGGTCAGAAGCAAAATTTCAGTGAGTTTATTCTTGATACAGAAACACTATAACAAAGGAAGAGTCATATTTCCTCTCTGACAGATCACAGAAATACAGGGAAACAAAGGTATTTGAATACGGACCACGAAATTATTTTTTTAAATTTATTAAAATATATGTCAGCATTGGTACTAGATTTCAGACAAATATTTTTGGGTCAGGGAACTAATGAAGGCAAAACATATTGTGTGTTTATCTGAATTGACTGCTCAGAGAGGATTCATGCCTAAGTAGTTGTCTGCAGCTACTAACGTAACTTCAGCCTAAAGCTCATTCTAAACTCACAGTAGTCAGCATGTGTTAAATGAAGGTTCTGGTCTGCACTACTCAACTGTTCTACTGCATCCCTCTGTGCAAATACCAGTAAGCACTGGTAACTGGAGCAAAGCATAATCTGAAAGAGGAATTACTATTATTAGATCTGAGCAAGGTCACTGGGATCTTTAGATTTGAATCTATTCACAAGGGTTTGTAGTGAGAGGACGAGGGGTAATGGCTTTAAGCTAGAAAAGGGTAGATTTAGGTTAGGTGTTAGGAAAAGGTTCTTCAGTATGAGAGTGATACACCACTGGAACAGGTTGCCCAGAGAGGTGGTGGAGGCCCCAGGGACATTCACGATCAGGCTGGATGAAGCTCTGAGTAGCTTGATCTAGTTGGAGTTGTCCCTGCTTATGGTGGGGGATTGGACTAGATGACCTTTGGAGGTCCCATCCAGTCCATACATTCTATGATGTTATGAATTCAGTCTAAATGAAACCATACAAGTGGGCCATGTTATGTCTGTTTTGAATACCTACAGATTCTGGATGTTAATTTGGAAGACAACTCAATAAAAAATAAAATAAAATAAAATAAAATAAAATAAAATAAAATACAACGCAGAAAGTAGGCTGCAGCTTTTTGGAATGCAGATGCTTTGCCAGTCAGCTTATAGTCAGTATTGTAGGCTGGTATACCTTATCAGCCAAGATGAACAGATTCAGGGAGTCTGGGGAACGTCAAAAAGGAAAATGCACTACTATGAGTTTTTTTCCTCACTGTCCTTTCTGGTCATGCCCTTGGAGCTAAACAGTCCTCTCTTTCAGTAAGTCAAATGACAAATGTTAACTGTTAACCAAATTTAAACTATTTTTATTTCTTTTCCAGTACGTTCCAATCAGCAGCATGAACCACAAATAGTGCCCAGAAATTGGCAAGTGGCAGATGCCTGAATACCACGTTTTTCGTATCCTTTCAATATCCTTGACTCATGCATCCTGTCTGAGCTAATGTTAGTTTCCTGATTGCAGAATGTCTGCACCCTTGGACTCTCAACACAGGCCTGAGCTACTCCAGAAAGCTCACTCTTCCTCTCTAGACTTCAGCCTCACTGTGCTTTGAGTGATTTTTCTCTCCAAGCTATCTTGTTATGCCAATTTACATCTGGAATCTCTGGGTTTACACTGGTATAGCAGTCCACTACTTTTCCTCCAATTTTAAAACTATTGTAGACCATCACATAAAAATACCAGTCAGTTCTGACTTTATTTGACCTCTAAGAAGAAAGTGAGCTATCACTACCAATAGTTATACTCATCATGCTAACATTATCCCACTTGGATGAAATGTCCCCAAAAACAGATCTGAACTAGAATAGACCCTTTCTTTCTTTGTAGGGTACCTGTTTCTTTACTTCCTTGGTACTCTGAAATCCTCCTCTCCAAATTGCTGTCATGTTCTAGATGCTGTAGATTTCACATTGCTTAAGACCTTTTATAAGAAGATGAAGTGCAATGAGGGTTAGGTCTAAGGTGTGAGCTGTGGAAGTAAAAGAACAAATGCCTGTTAGAACAGCAGGAAAAATGAAAATTAAAAAAAAAAAAAAAAAGGAAAAAAAGTAAATTTATTTTTAGCTCTGATTCATTAATATCAGCCAGGAACAGAAAGAAAAGAACAGAGTTGCCAGGTAGTAAATTTTCATGAGCAAGTACACTAGCTGTGATTAAAGAACAAAGAGTTGCAGTTCTGTTGCAAACTCATTAATAGCATTAACTGGGGAAACAAAGCAGTTGTCTTTTTTACGCCTTTCAAGCCACAAGTTAATATAAAACTTAAATTAGGGTCATTGTTTTTATTTTTACATGCCACAGCAACAGGCCAAGTAAAAATACGTGCCAGAGTTAGACAAATGCTTTATTAAAACATGAATTTCAAAATTTAGTTGCATTCAATTCCATGTTCAGTTATTTACCATAAAGCCCTTTTTCTTTACCATTAAACCCACTACAATTTCCTTACCATCAAAAATATTTCTCCCCTAGATCTTGCACAGGGTAATATTCTTAGCTCTGTTTTACAGAACCAAGAAACATGGAAGTCTGTGGCCCTGCCAAGATTCCAGGTCTCCTGAGACTCACTTCAACACTTTGACCGCACAGTCAAGCATGGTCTCCTCTGTAGTCTTTTGATCTTTTCTTTCCATCATGACTGACTAAGCCATAAGGAATATCTGTTCTAAAGAATAGACTTTAAGAACAAATACACACGTAAGATTGCTTGCAAAAACTGATCAAACAAGATTTTTAAGCAATTCCAAATATGTATTCAAAGCATGTAAACTTATATGGACCTGTAGGCACCTAATGTTGCAAATGTGTTCAGAAGTTTTAACAAATATGAATTCAGGGCCAGTGAACTGTGCTCAAATAGCCCACAAAAGAAAACAGATAAACAAAACACCCAAACCAAAACCAGATAGCCACCTTTAGTTTTCAAGAGATCAGTACATGTACCTTATTTGGACAATGAGACAATGTACCAAGCCAAAAGTCTGCAGGGTCCCAGTTCAAATTATTTAAGTATTGGACTATTCTTCTAAGCAATAATCACCTCAATAATTAAGTGAGTGGGGGACAGTGTCTCACCTTAAACTATGACAGCAAGGGAGGAAATATGATAACAGCAGCAGCTGTATACTCTAACGCTTTGTGTATGATATTTACGTAACTTGAGGCAACAGATACAGATTTGGATAATGCCTTTATACCAAGGTGGTGTCCACCCGAAAGAACCAAATTCAAAAGATGAGGAACCTCAAGGGTTCTTCAGGAAGTAATGAACCAGGAAAACGGATTCAAATATCAAAGATTCTGCTAAGTAAGGTCTACATCATACATCATTACATCATAAGCTTCTGTCCTCCTGGTTGGGAAAGTTACCACATTTTTCTTCTTCCATGAGCTATTTCTGCCAATTACTCAGTGTTTGTTCTACATACCGATGGACTGTGAAGGCATAAGCCACTTTACCACCAAGCAGAGTGGTCGTATACAGAGCAGAGTCCTGCTGCAGAGTTCTGGGTGAAAAAGAGTTTCCCTTCTTTGCCAAAGAAATCCAGTAGTAATACTACTGTTGAGATATTCAAACCCAGTACTAGCAACCTTATAGTCATGCTGTGATGATCATTATATGTAGCTCTTCCTCAATTCTCTTTTTAAGTGCTGGGCACTCTCCATTATTTGTGAAAGAATAGAATACTTTAAGATACTTCTATTTGCTTCTGATTGCACTCTTTTATAAAATCATACAAAATTACTGGCAAAGAAGTTCAGTTTACAATAATGCAGCTCAACACTGAAGAAACATTGAGCAAAGTGAAGTATTGCAGCCCTGTTCACCAGAAGAAATTGCATAGGGTGTACAATGCACAGCTGGTTTCTGCTGCAATTTTCACAATCTACTGTTGAAAAATTAGAGTGAAAATAAGAAATTTGTGCTTTTCATTCAGATCTGAAATTGTTCAGAAAATCTATACTAGAATGTGCATGAGAACTATTCAGATTAATTGCCTATTTTGTGAAAGGCAAGAATAGCTCATAGCTGCCTTGATAGCTAAAAGGAAAGTATCGAAGATGTAGGAAAAAATATTCCTCTCCTCCCAGTATTTTTAAACTTCCTTATTCTTGAACCAAAGCATAGACTGCTCTTGATTATCCCTTCGGACCATTTATAATAAACATGTGCAGATTAAGACAAGAAAACTCTTCTTCCTGTCTGTGCAAGAACTGATGAAAATAGCAGTCCCCAAGACCCATAATTTTCAGCTTCATTCACAGTTTTGCAAAGCTGTATTTAACAAGTCTCATAGTCATGCACAACAGAAATTGATCCTCTCTCCACAACACTGGGTGGGGGATGTAGTTATAATATTAAATTTTATATAAAGCCACTTCAGCATAGGTGTGGTTATCAACGTATCTTACTGTATAAATTTCACATGACAGGAGTGATACCAAAGTGGATATGAAAATCCATAGAAAGAAAATATCTTGCCTATGATTTGTTGAAGGTGGGGTGTGTTTTTTTTTTTTGCCTCTATTGACTGTAGTCTTTAAAAACCACTGCTGTACAACCTTGATCATTATTAGCCAAATCTTTGCTGAAATGCGTGTTCAAAAATGCTCTTTGGATGTAGAAGTGTTTTAAGTGGTTTGTGATTCAGGACATCACAATTTTAGATCTTGGGCATATTAGACATTCAATCATATTACATCTAACCAAGGGTCAATAGCTTCTCCTCAGAAACTATTCATAGCCCCTTCTAGATTTTTCCAGAAACCGATTTGCAGTTGGATACATTTGGATATATTTTTAAAGTTTAGATAGATATTTCTCCATATAAGACATGGTAGAAATATTCAAACTAAGAACCCAGTTTGAATCTTCTGCTGTTAACAAAAGCAAAATAACAGAAAGTAACAGTATGACGTTTTACATCAGCTGAACTCACAACAGAACACAGAGCACAACTGAAATTACTCTGAAACAGCCTGAATATTAGAACTGATTATAGTTACTTGTATTACCACTAGCATTGATAGGTATATTTTTATTGCACTTATCAGAGAATGCAGTTATATGAAGATGCAGAATGTCCACATTCATCATATTCAAAGAACCTGTGTTCTATGTTCTGTCTACATCTGTGCGTGGTCATGAAATATCTCTTTATTGCTACACACAGCTGATCCGATTGTTGCTACTGAGTCATATTCATAAAGCTTTTATGGGAGACTGGTGGCACTAGCATGTATGAGACTGAGAAAGGCTTACTGGTTTATATATTCACATGATACTGCGTACAACACTTGTTTGACCAGTAAAAGTTAAAATGAGCCTGAATACAAGCTGTTTTTTACTTAGTCCCAAGAATGTAAAGAATTTGATTTTTAAGATTTATCTTGTCCACAGGGAGCAGGAGCCCTAGCAGTCTATCGCTCTGGATTCCAAGCTTTCTCTCATATCATCTTATTAATAAAACTGTCAGTCACAACACTGATCTTATATTTTGTTATAGATTTCTTCATTATTTTTTCTATGGCAAGAAGCTCACAAATATTTTTAATTAATCACCTATTGTATTAAGAATGAAAAAATATCTAAGAGGAAATAAGTGCATTCAAGATCAAGTTATATTTTTAAATGCTGCAGGGAAAAACTCCCATGAACTGGTTTTTAGACAATGAAAGTTCTAGCACATGGCAAAGACTAAACTATGATTGTATCTGATACACATTCTGCATTGCTTGTTGCTGAGTTCAGAGGAACTTCCTATAAAACCAAAGGTCTACATGTGATTATGTCATGTGACAGATTATCTTAATATATTATCAGAAGATAATTATCTTCTGGAGGAACAAAATAAAAATGTATCCACCATTCTATAAAAAATTTTACCTCCTTAGCAAATGCAGTCAGACAAATCTTAAAAAAATAAAGGGAGGGGCCGGAATATTTGCTATTATATCTACATTTGAAGCTAGAAAACCAAGGGCTGCAACTACAAGTGCCTCATTCACATCACATTTTATTAAGGGCTGTATTCTGGTTGATCATGTAGGAACAATTTGCAGCAGTACTTAGCCTGAACTAAACATCTCACCAGAGTGCCTGAAATTTTATTCACATCAGCAGAGTCTGTATCTTCATTACCACTCTGCGCACTGTGCTGCAGGACAATGATGCTTTCTTCTGATCTGTTGGAAGGTTTTGTAACCCTGGTAGTGAACTCAGTTCAAGCTTATTTTTAGCACTATCATTCAGGAAAGGGTATTTTCTGGTGGAGTCAAGATAGCTTCCCAGTAGACTGATTTTGAACAGTCTTCCCACTAGTCTTGTACATCTACTCCATCTGAACCCAAACTGTACAAATACTTTCTTTTTTATTCTCTGTATAGTCTCATTGAATTTGAAGAAACCTAAATTTCTGCAGTTATTGCTATATCCTCTCACCTCAGATATTTTACAACCAATTCACTTGTAATTTTATTTTCTTCAAAGCAACAGTCATACACTTTTAATTAGGCTAAACAAAATGAATTGGTAATGACAACAGCATAGAAAGCCTAAGGTTTCCTATGTCAGGGAAAGTATTAAAGCATTAAAGCAGTACTACATATCAGTTTTTAAGATGGTCTAAAAGTACTTCAACAAGGCCAAGTCAGCAAGGTATTCAAAGGTATCCAAAGAATAAAAAATATAGGCAGAAATAGATTAATGTTTGTTACATATAGCTCTTACATTCTTCTTACATGTTTGGCATATAGACTTAAATACATAAGAGCAGATTTCTATTAAAATAGGACACTATTTGGTCTATGCGCTGAGCTATCTGGTCTTCCAAGTCCTCTTTTCCCCACAAAATGTACAAATCATTCCATCAGAACCTCCCTCCTTTAGGGGGGAGAAAAAGGGGATAAATGTTTGGGAAGTCAGCACTGTACAAAATAGCTGTATGATTTTCTACATGAATAGCTGCATGATTTTACCACAAATTTAGCTTGTAAAACTGAATAGACTCCATCTACCCCTTTCCCACAGAGTAATGACAGGCTGCTTTCCATGGCCTGTGTATGTGTCTGAAATTTCACAGCTCAAGCCCCAGCTGTTCTTTTTACACAGCCAAGCCAAGGTTCATGACTTCAAGGCTTCCATGACATCCACTGAATAGCCCAAAATCCAGAAGTATAACTATCATTCCGTTACTAAGAGGAAGAGGCAGAATATTTAATTCACTAGTTTATGAGTTTTTTCAAGACAGCATGATGAAGTAACATAGACAACTTGGACTGATTTTCAGTGGAACTGAAAGCAGAACTTCCTTAGAGAGGGGTAGGCAAAGTCTTAGGGGTTGGGAATTGCCTGCTCTATTAGTGCTGTACCTATTCCTTCAGGGAGAAGAGTGTTTTGTTTTGTACACACGGATGTGCACAGAAACCTAAGCACGTTTACAACCTTAGTCACAATAGTCAAAAGAATATCAAGGGTGTTCTGAGCATTGCTTATCTACTGTTTCTGTATGTGAAGAAATAGCATCATTATACAGGATGTGGAAATCTACCTCCCTTAGAAACAGTTCTTATGTGAAAATACTCTGTAGATGTGATTAAGAAACTTATGTTCTGACTTGTTATTTATCACTGCTGGAATTAAGTCATGCTTTTTCCTTTCAAGCCTCAAAGACACTGTCAACACCAAAAATTTTTGTTGCTTAAGAGAGAATTAAACCATTTACTCAATAGTTCGTTACTACCATTTTGAAGAAATGAAGCCAAGTGTGGAAGTTGTTTTGTTTTGTTTTGTTTTTTTCCAGTCTAGTGCTGACACAAGCAATTAATCCATTTCTGTTCTTTCTTATTTCCATTCTCATCAAACCTCCCTAGCTCCTGGCTGTGGATGCAGAGTAATTTCTTATTGAAAGACTGTTTCTTGTGCTGTGCCTGTGACTTCTGCAAGGAAGCCACATTAATAGTTTCTGGGCAAGAACTTACCTTAAATAGAGTGCCTATTCTCATTCTTAAAGTTGCTGTACTGGGCTGCATTATTGGGATCTGACTAACAGCAAAGTCTAAACATATCTTCAAGTGAATAATATAATTATACCAAACACGTCCACAACACTTTCTGTAGAGTTAGTCGAATTACAATCCTAGTATGACATGTCTACATAACTTGCTAAATAGTACATTTTGTAATCAATCCAAAAAATATGTTTGATTTTGAGCTCTAAGCAGTAATATTTTTTATAGTTAATTAATATCCCTACCAAAAATACATATCATGATTCCTATGCCATTCTCAGACACCTTCAAGTTTGATTTTGAGCTCTAAGCATTAATATTTTCAGCCATTCTTCATAAGTTCTATTTGCTGCACACAACATGCATCTTAAAAGCCTCAAGCTTTCAACCACAACACATCATCAAACCTGGCAAAACTATTGTTGATCCCACATCTGGAAACCACAGCTTCAGGAAAAAGAAAAAAACCAACCAACCAAAAAAAAAAACCAACAACAACAAAACCTAAAAAAACCCCAGAAATTCTCACTATTATTTTTATTTGGTCACATGTCCTATATGTTGAAAAGTAATTTTATATATGAAGATTACACTGCTTACTTTGTAGTTAATTCCTTTTTTTTTTCTTTCTTTTTTTTTTTTTAATGTACTACACACAATAGTGATTCAAACTCTCTGTTTTAAACAAACTGGGAAAAATAAATCCTTCAGAAGAAGAGTGTGCTTTCTGCAAGCAATACAGACATTAAATGATAATTTGGGTTCCTAGTGATTCTTTACAAAATAACTTTTCATAAAAATAGCTCACATTTAAAACCCTGAAACGTCTTTATTTTCATCTAATTTATAAACTACAGAGAGGAAAGTAATCCAGACAGTTTCCGTATTCTTTTCTGGTACTGCTTCAGAGTGTGTTATATTCTTAGACTGTAAGATCAGAATGGCAAGAACATTTTAATTTCCACTAGCGAGCACAGATCCACACATCACTGGTGAAATGACTGTAGCAGTATGGATTTGATTAAGTAAGTTTCTAGGGAGTATTTTGATTGCTCCCTCTCACCACAGTGAGGGATGCTTGTGCATGGCCTAATAGGCACCACGCTTTTCCATTAGCTACCTGACTGCCTAAAAACCCTAAAACTGAGTTCTGATAGATGCTGTAGCCTGGTCTTTTCAGAAAATGCAGGCAAGCAGATATTTTCATATTCTGCACTAAAACTAGCAGTTGATTAGCTTCTGACACCCTAATGCTTGATAGAAATACATGCAGAAGTAATTTCTGCAACCAAAAGTCATCTAAAAGTCCATATATCCAAGGCAGAAGACAGCAGATGGATGCATATAGATACACTCCCTGCTGGCTGTCATCCAGGTTTATTATTTGGTGCGGAAGCCAACCTCCACTGCCAGCTAGCTTCTCTTCCCTGTATTTATTCAGTAACATCAGCCCTGTGTTTGAGCTAGGAGCCTCTACTTTGGCAGCAATTACGTCATTGTTAAATAAGTCAGATGAGGTTAATTACCAGTGTGTTTATGTATAAAGATGATCTGTGATGAGAAAGACAATTCAGGAAAAGTAGAGTATAATTAAACACAGGTAAAACACCAGGTTGTTTGTTTAAGCTTTTCACAAGTGTAGAAGTGATTTTCTATCTCACAAGCACAGCTTTTTCTTTTAGTTGAGAAGCTGATTCAATCAGCAGTATTTAATCAAAAATCAGCATCCCTACAGCATGTATTTTCCTCTCAAGGCTACCTATGTTGCTAGTTTGAGCAGTAACTGAACAGCTCTTGCATGCAGACATATGACAGATCTATAAAATGTTACCACAATTTAGTGAGCCTGGTGAGGACGCTTTTGTTGCAGCTTTTCTTTTGAATCCAGTACTGTGTCTGCCTCCTAGGGCTGTGAAGTAAGTCTCTTCAAAAAGAGCTACAGATTTATGCCTCCACTTTGACTAAGTGAAAATGTGTTTTGTTGAAAACTCCTGAGAGTAAATGGATTTCCTACAGAATCCCCTTTTTTTTATGGGTTTGATGAAAGCATTTGGCACTTAATGGTTCCCAGGCTATCCCCAGTTTAAAAAAGAAGACATCAAGTGTGTTAAGTGTTAAAATGTTTTCCACTAACCTCAAAGCAAGCTTGGTATAAAGACTTCTTCAGGTGTCAAAATAGCATGGAAGGGTAAATGGTTACTGTCTTGCCTTTTCAACAGTTACACTCAGTACAATGTCACATTTTGTTCCTAAATAGAGCTAAGGGGTGAACCTATCCAGGTGGCCACCTGAAATTCAAACTTTTCCCTCTCAGTTTTATCATCTATTACTCCTTCCCTTTCAATTTATTGAAAAAACAATGCAAAAAAATATTGAGGTTATAGTCAAGCATTAACTGCCTGCAGTCAGCTTTATAACAAAAAGAACTGCAGTTTGAAATGTATTTAAACACAATGAACTCCCATTAGATTATTAAACTCCTTCTAAGAGATTGTTTTATGTTCCACTAGCAAAGTAGTTCAACGAGCTAAATTTCTAACAGAGAGTTAGTGATACTATTAATACACAAGAATGGACTATTTCAGTGGGAAGGAACCTACAATGATCATCTAGCCCAACTGACTAACCAATTCATGGCTGACCAAATTGTAAAGCATGTCATTAAGGGCATTTTCCAAATGCCTGCTAAACACTGCCAGGCTTGGAGCATTGATCACATTTAGGAAGCCTGTTCCAGAGTTTGGCCACCCTCTTGGTAAAGAAATACTTCCTAGTGTCCCATCTCCTGGTGCAGCTCTGAACCACTCCCATGTACCCTGCCACTGGATGCCAGGGAGAAGAGATCGAGAACCCCCTCTCCACTTCCCCTCTTTGGGAAGCTGGAGAGAGAGAGCAAAGACGTCACCTCTCAGCCTCCTTCTTTCCAAACTAGACAAGCCCAAATTCCTTAGCTGCTCCTCATGGCACATTCTTTCCAGCCCTTTCACCTGTTTTGTTGCCCTCCTCTGGATGCATTCCAAAACCTGCACATGCTTCTTTAATTGTGGAGCCCAGAATTTCACACAGTACTAGAGGCGAGTCTGCACCAACACTGGATACAGCAGAATAATCCCTCTTTTGACCAGCTGGTTATATTGTGTTTGATTCACCCCAGGATGCAGTTTGCCCTTTCGGCTGCCAGGACACACTGCTCACTCATACTGAGCCTGCTGTTGACCAGCACTCTCGGATCCCTTTCTGCAGGGCTGCTCTCCAGCCAGTCTTCTCCTGATTTACACTTGTTACTGGCATTACTCCATCCTAGGTGAAGGATTCACCATTTGGGCTGCTTAGATTTCATTCCATTAATTATTACCCAATGCCCAAACACATCGAGAACCTTCTGCAAGACCTCTTGTCCCTCATGAGAGCCAACAGCACCTATCAGTTTGGTATCATAAGCAAACTTGTTAATGATGTATTCAACTCCTGCATCCAGATCGCTGATAAATACTTTGAACAGAATTTGCCCTAGAATTGAGCCCTGAGGAACTGTGCTGGTGACTAGTGATCAGCCAGATGTCACCTCATTCATTCCAACCCTTTGAGCTCAGCACTTCAGCCAGTTCTTCACCAAGTGCACTGTAAACCTGCTCATCCTGCAGTTGGACAACTTGTCCAGAAAGATGCTGTGAAGGATAATATCAAAAGCCTTACTAAATATCCAGAAAAACTACATCCAACACCTTCCATTCACCTACTAGGTGGGTGAGCTTATCATAGGAGGAGATCAATTCTGTTAAAAAGGACTTTCCCTTTGTGAACCCATGTTAGTTGTGCCTGATGTTTGCGTTATTCTTTAAAAGTCTTTCAGTAGCACCCAATATAATCTACTCCATGATTTTTCCAGGAACTGGGTTCAGACTAACAGGTCTGTACCTCCCTGGGCCTTCTTTCATGTCAGCAGCATCCCTTCCAGTCAGCAGGGATCTCCCCAGACACCCAAGATCTTTGGTAAATGAAGAGGGGTCCTGCCATAACATCCACTATCTCCTTCAAAACTTGGGATGAATGGCTTCATGCCCCAGGGGTTTGTGAACATTCAGATCATACAGCTGGTACCTTACAATTTCAGTGTCCACAAATGGAAAGTCAGTGCGCCCACACACACAGTTCTCTGACTCAGTGGACCAGGTACTCCAACTTCTATTAAAAGTTTATTAAAGGCTGAAGCAAACAATGCATCTAATTCTTCTTATTTTTCTTCATCTCCATTATTAGTCAGCTGACCATGTCTAACAAGCTTCACTCCAATGTTCCCTTTAGACCTCCTCTTGCTATTAACCTACTTTAAAAAGCTCTTGTAATCCAAAACAATGCTGTCCAGTTTCAACTCTTATTGACCTTTATTGTCTAGTGTCTTCTCCCTCAACAAATGAACCACAGCTTTGTACTCTTCCTGCAAAACCTGGTCTTGATTCCAGAATTTATACAATTTCTTTTTTCCTATGGATCTCCATAAGAAGCTTTCTGTTTGGCCAAAATGGTCTTCTGCTCCACTTTCTTGACTTACAACACAGTGGAATTGCCTGCTCCTGTGCTTCTAAAAGGTAGTTCTCTAAAGACTGACAAGCACTCATGGAGTCCTAAGCTCTCAAAAGCAGATTGCCCGGTTCCTCTGCTAAATAGCTCCCTGAAAAGTTTAAAGTATGCTCTCCTGAAGCCAAGGGTAGCAATTATGCTGTCCTTCTGTCTCATAACACTGAAGATTTTGATTTCAACTATTTGATGATCAGGGTGGCCAAGACATCCACATACTATCACAAGTCCTTTTCTATTCACAAACAGCAAGTCCAGGAGGGGTATCTTTCCTAGCTGGCTTACTGAGTACCTATGAAAAGAAGTTTTCTCCTACAAACTCCAAGAATTTTCAAGACCTGCTCACCACAGCAGTATGATATTGCCAGATGATATCTGGGAAGCTGAAATCTTTCACAAGGAGTTTTCTGGGCTACCAATGCAAATATTTCTCCTAAGTGCCTATAGAATAATTCTCCAGTGCTTATATCCTGGCTGGGTGATTGATAGCAGGCATCCATTAAAATATTTCCTTTGTTTTCCATCCTCCTAATCCTTACCAGAGGCTCTTAATCATATCATCACTAACCATACAGGCTGTGCAATCAAGCCTCTCCCCATACGTACAGTGTGACACCTCCACCTCACCTACCCTGCCTATCCCTCCTGAACAGCTGGTAGCCCTCCATCCCAGTAGCCCAGTCAAGGGACCCTTTCCATCATATCTCACAAACACCAATGATATCATAGCGTAGGGTGTTGACTGATGCTTCTTTTCATCCTGTTTGTTTCTCATGCTGTGTGCGTTGGTGTACAAGCATTTCAGGTATGTTCCTGAGCACTCAGTGCTCCCAGGAGCAATGTACACATTCCCACTAGGGTTGCCACCCTCTGGTGATGCCACGCCAGCCCTTGGCTTACCTCCTGCAATTCTGTTGCTATCTCCTTCCCCCATCAATTCCAGTTTAAAGCTCTATAAATCAGCCACACCAGCTTATGCCCAAAGACCTGTTTGCCTTGTTTCTCAAAGGTTCTTACATGGTTTGAAAATGCAAAGTTTTGGCACCAGTTCTGGAGCCAGGAATGTATATCCGGAGCTCGCCTGTTTCTTCCAAAGTCTCTCTCCATTGCTGGGAGGATTGGAGGAAAATATTAGCTGTGCTCCCAGATTTTTCAGCATTCTTCCCAGGGATCTGAAGTCTTTTTTTGCTTGACCTCAGACTTTTTGTTTTGACATCATTTGTACCCATGTGAAAGAGCAGAAATTAATAGTATTCTGAAGGTGGAACTAGACTTTTCAGTCTTGTGGTGGCATCCCTAATTTAGCTCCCAGGGAGACAAAAAACTTCCCTGAAAAGAGGGTCCAGTTTGCAAAGGGGTGCTTCCTTTCCATGAAGGTGTAATCTCAAATGACCATAACTTGTCATTGTTTCTTCTCAGCACTAGCCGTGTTACAAGGGGTTGGTCTCTCTGATCCTGGCAAGATTGCTCATGCAGGTTCCTCCTCTTTCTCATTACACACTTCATCTACTATACCCAGGGTCTTGCACCTGTTCTGTGAGGGTATTGGAGAGGGTAAGGAGGGATGTGTCTTACCAATTTGTGCTGTAACCTTTTCCATCCCTTGTAACACCGCCTTCCTCCTGGCACAAAGCAGATCCAGGATCTGCCTCTGGAAAAGCCATGCTAAATTGGCTTCTATGCATCTTAGATGGCAGAGTACAGCTCCACTGATCCATCTCTTAGACTCTCAAAAACTCCTCAGTCTGCTCACCTGCTCCTGCAACTCAGCCACCAAGAAAAGCAGTTCATCAGTCTGGTCACACTTCCTGCAGCCTTGTTTGCAATCACTTTCCACCTCTAGGAATATCCCTTCACACATCCTACACCTGGAAAACCAGATGGGTCGCAAGGTTGAGCAGCAGCCCCATCTGTACAGCTGCATTGGTTCTACCAGGTGCTACAAGGTCAGATGAAGAGAACACTGCTTCTTGCCAGGTGGTCAGCACACTGCTGCATACCTGCCCCCTGGGAAATACATATGCTCCAGCACCCATTGCAATTAGCCAGGCTGATCATTTTCTCCTGCTTAAATCTCCCACATTGCCAAGTTCAGGCTCCACCCCTTGCTAACAGAGAGCTACTAACACTATAAATACATAAAGGAGACAATAAATTGACTTTGCTCAAAGGCTTTATGTAGGGTTGGTTAACAGCAGTGACAGCTTTTGGAGAGCAAACATTATTTACACTGAAGCAGAAAAATATTAAACTAATCAACTTCTAGGCCAATACTAATTATTCTTAATAAATTACCAGGAATTAGCACATAATACATCATCTACAAATCTCAGATTCCCATTGGGAACAGTCAGGAATTTTCCAGTGTAAACATTTTAAATGTAAAACACTTAAATTTTTACAGAAACTACCAGCCATGTGCTATCCCAGGCAATGTTTCTCTTTAAGAAATTGAGTAATCTTATCCTATTCTCTAGCCAATACATTCCTATCTTCCAGCAGTTGTTCCTTCTTGTCAGTGTCTCAGAGGTCTGCTCTTAATATCAGTCAGATTGTTTGTATTCATCAAATTCAAAGCATTTATGTAGAGAAACTGCAAGACATATATATGTCTATTCAGAATACAGTTAATGTATTCCTTAGTCTATAAGGAAAAAAAAAAATCTGTAAGGCCATTCAACAGTTTATATCCTTACAAAGGCAGTTTAAAATGCCTTCAGTCAGGCCCCTTTCCAACAAGAAAGCTGCTTTATATTTTTTGTTCCAGGGGGACAAACTTTGTATTGAAGACATCTATATAATTTGTTATTCACATGGAACCTTCAGTGAGAAGACAGACAACACATAATATGACTGGGCATGCAGAATCACTCTGCCAAAGAAGTTAATCTGTCTTTAAAAATATCAGTGAATAAAAGAAAAAAGATAAGGATAATGATTGCATCCTAAGTTTCTTTCTATCCTGGATAGCTTTAGTCTATTCCCTATAATGAACTGTTGACAACAGACTACCGATAGAAACCATGAGTAATTAACAGATACGTATTTCTATAGTCCTGTAATTTCATCACAGCTTTCTGCAGTCACTACATACCTGTAAAATCCTAGAGCTACTGAATATTGAAGTTGCAGCAAGCTTGCCTACTCAAACACACTTCTTGAGACTGGCAAAAAGTTCCCCATCTCTAAAGAGAAAAACTGCTATTTTAAACTCTCAAGGTAATCATCCTCTGAGGCCTAAGATTCTTGCAATCTTGGCCTTTTAGCTTCTGTTTCACACACAAGAAATGGTTTATAGTGAAAAAACTCTGAAGTACTTCGGGATATTTCTTATGTGCAATCCATTAGTTATTTTGAGAAAGCAAATCATACTTCTAACATCAAACTTAACTTGTGTCTTGCTTAACTGCATGTATTGTTGTTGTTCTTTTAAAAAGATATGATGAAGTCATGGCAAATCCATCCTACCCAGCAGACATCCACCTGACTGAATCACCTGTTACTGACCAGTCAACAGTCTTGTTCAAAGTCATCAGTTCTAGAGCCATGTGCAATAATGCCACAGACTTAAGATCAATTGGCTGAAGAAAATTTCTCAACTCCAGTTGTCTCCTGCTATATTGCTATAACAATTTTTCCTCTCACGTGTTTTGAAACAGAAGCATAACTGAGGTCAGAAAAATTTCCAAACTACAAGAAAGAAGCAAACCAAGCATTGTTTTCAGTCTGTGTATCATCATTTTACACTTGTAACTGCCTCCTTTGACACAGTTTAAACCTGCTACCTACAGACCACTGAGAGCCCCAAACTTCAGAGTACGAGACGAGCAAAAGATAATCACAGCTGCAGTTTTATGTGCTTGAGCCATTAGATTGGCCCAGTTTACAATCAAAAGGACTTGCTTCTTCCCTTCAGACAGCTTGGGCTCCCATTGCTCTCCTCCATGAATCACAAAGTCAAATAGTGCACAAAATTACTGTTTCTTCAGCTTAGTTTCCTATGATACTAGCAAGTAAAAGAAGCTCACAGGAAGGGTCTATACCCTAGTCCTGGCACAGGGAAGTGTTGAGAGTAGCACTTCTTATTTCTAGTGGCAGTGAACTTAACTCATGGTATAATTCTGTAAAATGCAGTTAAGAGAAGAAAAGCAAGTCAACATCTTGAGGTTACAGTAAATAATCCTATGAAGACACCAGCTTCATATAAAACAAGCCTACACTTTCATTTTGATGTGGGAGTACAAGAGAAGCACGGCAGTCCAAAGTGAAGAGTAGAATTAGTAAGAGGTAAAGTGAATGTAACAAGGATCATCAGAATTTGTTTCCACACAAGAAACAACTAAATCAATTGTTTTCATCCTGACAAGGATAAGATTGAAGGATAATGTGATACAGATTCACAAAAATCACCTGCACTGTAAAAAAAGTGAGTGGAACAATCATTCACAGTCTTTTTTAAAATCAGAATTAGAAACATTGGATGAGGCTACCAGGGTCAGAGTAGTCAGAACAAACCAAAGTGGGGCTCTTCATGCAATGCAGTGTAGTTAAACTTGGTGCCACCAAAACCTGCAACTATTCACATGTGTGTTTATTATTTTGTTTTATTGGCTCTTTTTGTTTGTTTGTTTTTGTGTGTGTTTTTTTTTTTGTTGTTGTTATTGTTGGTTTTGGTTTTGTTGGTGGTGGTTTTTTTATTTGTTTGTTTTTGGGGTTTTTTTTGGGGGGTGGAGAGATTGTTCATTTGGTTTTTAAGTTCAACAAATCTGTGCAAGAAAATGGCTTAAACACAAAAATGCTCCCTCTGCTTTGGGTAGTTCCTGACCCATGTGCTTTCCAGATCTGGGAGAGTATTTAGAGAAATGCAGAGAACTTAAGACAAAACCATAAGAAAATCAGGAAATGGGTCAGAGGTCACAAAATTGTACTCTGTAAATAACAGTGAACCAGTTCTGAAACTCAAGGGACCAGAACCACCGTTGTTCTGTTACCTAGTTCTTACTTTTTATGTTCAAAGAGCCATGAAGCAAAACTAGGATCAGACATATTCTGCAGCATACATGAAAATACCTCAGCAAACAAAGACAGGCATACAAGCATTGCATTGCCCTTTAAGGAATACTCTTGCCTCTGGCAGCAGATGATTGTGAGTAGGTTGCTGGTGCTTTCTCACTCATTTGTCCCAATGTCAGAGAGGGTGAAGATAAGCAAAACTAAAAGAAGAGATGAACTAAAAAAGCTCACCTTCTATATTTTGCATCAAAGCTGATGGTTTAAAGGAATAAGAGGGTTTTTTATTCCCCTGCACTTTAAACCAGTACTGAAGTACTTTTCACTCTCTGTACCTACTTAACCATATTCTGAAAGTATCTGACAGTATCATTTCAGACAATGTTTAACAAACATTACCTTCATGAATCAGTCTAGTAGTCAGCCTATTTCATCTACTGATGACTAGAACTGGACATCTCTGAGGAAGGTCTGGATACTTAAGAATTGCATGCTCCCAGGAGAAGAATTTGCCTGGGTCCTATTAACATTTCAGCACTTAAAACCTAAATAATTTCTGTTCTGTGCCACTTTGCCAAGTACCTCTGGCACTTTCATACCTGAATATGAGCTAAAGCAAAGTTACTGGCTACTTTCCAAATTAATAAGTTTCCAGTTTCTAATGAAAAGACTAGACAGAAATTGTAAGAAATGCTTGCAAACATCTCAGTTTGTTGCACTAGCAGTGCCTCTGCCTGGGGAGCAGCAGGCATCAGACCACATTTGTCTTTTTTGGCATCCCATCCCTCCTGCCTCTTTTTTTGCCATCACTTTTTCCCACCTAAGGAGAGTGCCAGTATCAGCCTAACTTAAAAAATTAACTCCCATAACATCTTCTTGCCCTTTATACCATTCCTGTCTCCTCTTTCTCCATTTAGTTCTGGGGATCAACTTGACAACAATGGCAGCAGCTGCAGCTGTGTATATTAGCTGAAAACATTTCAGCTGTCACCGATTTAACTGAGACATCATAACTACACTAATGTTCTCATTGTTAATTTGTAGTGTTCTCATCACTGTTTCAGACAAAAAAATACATTTTTGCAATTTTATAGACGAATTCTGTCCAGTCTTGGTATAACTTTCCAAGTGCTTTCTGAGAAGTCAGTGTGTACATTCACCAAGGTAAATCCTAGTACACAGCATTAGTCATAAGGAGAGAAGAACCATTAAAACAAACACAGGAGTGAAGGGAACACAAATATCCCATGCAGCAGGA